>NW_027461273.1:0-93063 GCF_030463565.1 Pelecanus crispus
AACGGGATTGGCCAGGAGCAGGCAGGTGTCATGAGGTCATGGAGGAGAGCAGCTGGGAAGGCTGCAGAGAAGACGAGTGCCTGCGGACGAGAGCCGAGGGAAGCGGGGATGTTCAGAGTGACGGCGTTTCTCTTCCGCAGGAGCCGTTAGGAGGGCTGAAGCCCTGCTTTCCTTTCAATGGCTAAACATGGGCCTGCTGGTGGTGGGAGGCAGTGAAGGAAGGCCTCCTTTTGCATTGTTTGCGTGTGCAGCTCCTGCTTTGCCTATGAAAGTGCCTTTCTCTCGAGCCATGTGTTGTCTCACTTTGACCTTTCCTGGGCTCACTCTGGGGGCGGGGCGTGTGGGTGTGTTTGGGCTCACTCTGGGAGCGGGGGGGGGGGGGGCGGGGCATGTCTGTGTGTTTGGGCTCACTCTGGGGGCGGGGGAGGGGGGGGTGGGGTGTGTGTGTGTGTGTGTGAGCGCGGGCACGCCCAAAGGGCAGGCTCGCAGTGGAGGGAGCGTGAGGCTGCGTGAGCCCTCAGGTAAGTTCTGCCGGGAAGGTAGGGACGGTGCTGCTTGTCTGGTGGAACTTGGCCCTCGGGAGGCCGGATTTCCACTCCAAGGGCAGTGCTGCAGAGCTTGCGAGAGGGGAGACGCAGAGGAAGGTGAAGGGGCCGGGCGTGGCTGGGAGGTGGATTGTGATGCCGTTTCCACGGCAGCGAGGCGAGTGCCTTGCGGCAGTCGTCGGGCAGACACTGTGACGTCATCAAGTGCCTCACCGAGTCCAAAGCGGCCCGGCCGAGAGCTGAGGCGGCGGGAAGGGCTAGCAGAGACCGTCGAAGCCAAGACAGTCAGGCTGCCGCTTGTGAGGTCATGGCACGAGAGCAACGGGATTGGCCAGGAGCAGGCAGGTGTCATGAGGTCATGGAGGAGAGCAGCTGGGAAGGCTGCAGAGAAGACGAGTGCCTGCGGACGAGAGCCGACGGAAGCGGGGATGTTCAGAGTGACGGCGTTTCTCTTCCGCAGGAGCCGTTAGGAGGGCTGAAGCCCTGCTTTCCTTTCAATGGCTAAACATGGGCCTGCTGGTGGTGGGAGGCAGTGAAGGAAGGCCTCCTTTTGCATTGTTTGCGTGTGCAGCTCCTGCTTTGCCTATGAAAGTGCCTTTCTCTCGAGCCATGTGTTGTCTCACTTTGACCTTTCCTGGGCTCACTCTGGGGGCGGGGGGGTGCGGGGCGTGTCTGTGCGTTTGGGCTCACTCTGGGGGCGGGGTGTGTGTGTGTGTGTGTGAGCGCGAGCACGCCCAAAGGGCAGGCTCGCAGTGGAGGGAGCGTGGGGCTGCGTGAGCCCGCAGGTAAGTTCTGCCGGGAAGGTAGGGACGGTGCTGCTTGTCTGGTGGAACTTGGCCCTCGGGAGGCCGGATTTCCACTCCAAGGGCAGTGCTGCAGAGCTTGCGAGAGGGGAGACGCAGAGGAAGGTGAAGGGGCCGGGCGTGGCTGGGAGGTGGATTGTGATGCCGTTTCCACGGCAGCGAGGCGAGTGCCTTGCGGCAGTCGTCGGGCGGACACTGTGAAGTCATCAAGTGCCTCACCGAGTCCAAAGCGGCCCGGCCAAGAGCTCGGGCGGCGGGAAGGGCTAGCAGAGGCCGGCGAAGCCAAGACAGTCGGGCTGCCGCTTGTGAGGTCATGGCACGAGAGCAACGGGATTGGCCAGGAGCAGGCAGGTGTCATGAGGTCATGGAGGAGAGCAGCTGGGAAGGCTGCAGAGAAGATGAGTGCCTGCGGACGAGAGCCGACGGAAGCGGGGATGTTCAGAGTGACGGCGTTTCTCTTCCGCAGGAGCCGTTAGGAGGGCTGAAGCCCTGCTTTCCTTTCAATGGCTAAACATGGGCCTGCTGGTGGTGGGAGGCAGTGAAGGAAGGCCTCCTTTTGCATTGTTTGCGTGTGCAGCTCCTGCTTTGCCTATGAAAGTGCCTTTCTCTCGAGCCATGTGTTGTCTCACTTTGACCTTTCCTGGGCTCACTCTGGGGGCGGGGCGTGTGGGTGTGTTTGGGCTCACTCTGGGAGCGGGGGGGGGGGGGGGGGCGGGGCATGTCTGTGTGTTTGGGCTCACTCTGGGGGCGGGGGTGTGTGTGTGTGTGTGTGAGCGCGGGCACGCCCAAAGGGCAGGCTCGCAGTGGAGGGAGCGTGGGGCTGCGTGAGCCCGCAGGTAAGTTCTGCCGGGAAGGTAGGGACGGTGCTGCTTGTCTGGTGGAACTTGGCCCTCGGGAGGCCGGATTTCCACTCCAAGGGCAGTGCTGCAGAGCTTGCGAGAGGGGAGACGCAGAGGAAGGTGAAGGGGCCGGGCGTGGCTGGGAGGTGGATTGTGATGCCGTTTCCACGGCAGCGAGGCGAGTGCCTTGCGGCAGTCGTCGGGCAGACACTGTGACGTCATCAAGTGCCTCACCGAGTCCAAAGCGGCCCGGCCGAGAGCTGAGGCGGCGGGAAGGGCTAGCAGAGACCGTCGAAGCCAAGACAGTCAGGCTGCCGCTTGTGAGGTCATGGCACGAGAGCAACGGGATTGGCCAGGAGCAGGCAGGTGTCATGAGGTCATGGAGGAGAGCAGCTGGGAAGGCTGCAGAGAAGACGAGTGCCTGCGGACGAGAGCCGACGGAAGCGGGGATGTTCAGAGTGACGGCGTTTCTCTTCCGCAGGAGCCGTTAGGAGGGCTGAAGCCCTGCTTTCCTTTCAATGGCTAAACATGGGCCTGCTGGTGGTGGGAGGCAGTGAAGGAAGGCCTCCTTTTGCATTGTTTGCGTGTGCAGCTCCTGCTTTGCCTATGAAAGTGCCTTTCTCTCGAGGCATGTGTTGTCTCACTTTGACCTTTCCTGGGCTCACTCTGGGGGCGGGGTGGGGGTGGGTGGGTGGGTGGGTGGGTGGGTGGGTGTGTGTGTGTGTGTGTGTGTGTGTGTGTGTGTGTGTGTGTGTGTGTGTCGGGGGGGGCACTAGGGCCTCTGCACACTCCGCCTGGGAACTGCCCCGGGGCTAAGAGCTGGGGGGGCAGGCTCCCAGGGCAGGCAGCCTGGGGCCGCAGGGCACCTCTGCCGGGAAGCAAGGGACGGTGCTGCTCGCCTGCTGGAACTTGGCCCTCGGGAGGCCGCATTTCCACTGCAAGGGCAGTGCGGCACAGCTTGCGAGAGGGCAGACGCAGAGGCAGGTGAAGGGGCCGGGCAGGGCTGGGAGGTGGATTGTGATGCCGTTTCCACGGCAGCGAGGCGAGTGCCTTGCGGCAGGCGTCGGGCAGACACTGCGACGTCCTCAAGTGCCTCCCCGAGCCCAAAGCGTCCCGGCCCCGAGCTCGGGCGGCGGGAAGGGCTAGCAGAGGCCGGCCAAGCCCCGGCAGTCGGGCTGCCGCTTGCGAGGTCACGGCACGAGAGCAACGGCATTGGCCAGGAGCAGGCAGGTGTCGTGAGGTCCCGGAGGAGAGCAGCTGGGAAGGCTGCAGAGAAGACGAGTGCCTGCGGACGAGAGCCGACGGAAGCGGGGATGTTCGGAGGGACGGCCTTTCTCTTCCGCAGGAGCCCTTAGGAGGGCTGAAGCCCTGCTTTCCTTTCAAGGGCGAAACACGGGCCTGCTGGTGGTGGGAGGCAGTGAAGGCAGGCCTCCTTTTGCACGGTTTGCGTGCGCAGCTCCTGCTTTGCCTACGAAAGTGCCTTTCTCTCGAGCCTACGTGTCGTCTCCCTGTGACCTTTCCCGGGCTCGCTCTGGGGTGGGGTGGGGGGGCGGCGCGCAGGTCGTGTGGGTGTGTTTGGGCTCGGGCGGGGGGCGGGGGGGCAGGGCATCTGTCTGTTTGGGCTCAGTCAGGGGGCGGGAGGGGCGGGGCTTCTGTCTGTTTGGGCTCACTGGGGGGGGCGGGGCGTGTGTGTGTGTGTGTGTGTGTGTGTGTGTGTGTGTGTGTGTGCGTGCGTGCGTGCGTGCGTGCGTGTGTGTGTGTGTGTGTGTGTGTGTGTGTGTCTCGGAGGGGGGACACTAGGGCCTCTGCACACTCCGCCTGGGAACTGCCCCGGGGCTAAGAGCTGGGGGGGGCAGGCTCCCAGGGCAGGCAGCCTGGGGCCGCAGGGCACCTCTGCCGGGAAGCAAGGGACGGTGCTGCTCGCCTGCTGGAACTTGGCCCTCGGGAGGCCGCATTTCCACTGCAAGGGCAGTGCGGCACAGCTTGCGAGAGGGGAGACGCAGAGGCAGGTGAAGGGGCCGGGCGGGGCTGGGAGGTGGATTGTGATGCCGTTTCCACGGCAGCGAGGCGAGTGCCTTGCGGCAGGCGTCGGGCAGACACTGCGACGTCCTCAAGTGCCTCCCCGAGTCCAAAGCGGCCCAGCCGAGAGCTCGGGCGGCGGGAAGGGCTAGCAGAGGCCGGCGAAGCCAAGACAGTCGGGCTGCCGCTTGCGAGGTCATGGCACGAGAGCAACGGGATTGGCCAGGAGCAGGCAGGTGTCATGAGGTCATGGAGGAGAGCAGCTGGGAAGGCTGCAGAGAAGACGAGTGCCTGCGGACGAGAGCCGACGGAAGCGGGGATGTTCGGAGTGACGGCCTTTCTCTTCCGCAGGAGCCCTTAGGAGGGCTGAAGCCCTGCTTTCCTTTCAAGGGCGAAACACGGGCCTGCTGGTGGTGGGAGGCAGTGAAGGAAGGCCTCCTTTTGCATGGGTTGCGTGCGCAGCTCCTGCTTTGCCTACGAAAGTGCCTTTCTCTCGAGCCACGTGTCGTCTCCCTGTGACCTTTCCTGGGCTCGCTCTGGGGTGGGGTGGGGGGGCGGCGCGCAGGTCGTGTGGGTGTGTTTGGGCTCAGTCAGGGGGCGGGAGGGGCGGGGCTTCTGTCTGTTTGGGCTCACTGGGGGGGGCGGGGGCGCGCGCGCGCGTGTGTGTGTGTGTGTGTGTGTGTGTGTGTGTGTGTGTGTGTGTCGGGGGGGGGGGCACTAGGGCCTCTGCACACTCCGCCTGGGAACTGCCCCGGGGCTAAGAGCTGGGGGGGGCAGGCTCCCAGGGCAGGCAGCCTGGGGCCGCAGGGCACCTCTGCCGGGAAGCAAGGGACGGTGCTGCTCGCCTGCTGGAACTTGGCCCTCGGGAGGCCGCATTTCCACTGCAAGGGCAGTGCGGCACAGCTTGCGAGAGGGGAGACGCAGAGGCAGGTGAAGGGGCCGGGCGGGGCTGGGAGGTGGATTGTGATGCCGTTTCCACGGCAGCGAGGCGAGTGCCTTGCGGCAGGCGTCGGGCAGACACTGCGACGTCCTCAAGTGCCTCCCCGAGTCCAAAGCGGCCCAGCCGAGAGCTCGGGCGGCGGGAAGGGCTAGCAGAGGCCGGCGAAGCCAAGACAGTCGGGCTGCCGCTTGCGAGGTCATGGCACGAGAGCAACGGGATTGGCCAGGAGCAGGCAGGTGTCATGAGGTCATGGAGGAGAGCAGCTGGCAAGGCTGCAGAGAAGACCAGTGCCTGCGGACGAGAGCCGACGGAAGCGGGGATGTTCAGAGTGACGGCGTTTCTCTTCCGCAGGAGCCGTTAGGAGGGCTGAAGCCCTGCTTTCCTTTCAATGGCTAAACATGGGCCTGCTGGTGGTGGGAGGCAGTGAAGGAAGGCCTCCTTTTGCATTGTTTGCGTGTGCAGCTCCTGCTTTGCCTATGAAAGTGCCTTTCTCTCGAGCCATGTGTTGTCTCACTTTGACCTTTCCTGGGCTCACTCTGGGGGCGGGGCGTGTGGGTGTGTTTGGGCTCACTCTGGGAGCGGGGGGGGGGGGGGGGGCGGGGCATGTCTGTGTGTTTGGGCTCACTCTGGGGGCGGGGGTGTGTGTGTGTGTGTGTGAGCGCGGGCACGCCCAAAGGGCAGGCTCGCAGTGGAGGGAGCGTGGGGCTGCGTGAGCCCGCAGGTAAGTTCTGCCGGGAAGGTAGGGACGGTGCTGCTTGTCTGGTGGAACTTGGCCCTCGGGAGGCCGGATTTCCACTCCAAGGGCAGTGCTGCAGAGCTTGCGAGAGGGGAGACGCAGAGGAAGGTGAAGGGGCCGGGCGTGGCTGGGAGGTGGATTGTGATGCCGTTTCCACGGCAGCGAGGCGAGTGCCTTGCGGCAGTCGTCGGGCAGACACTGTGACGTCATCAAGTGCCTCACCGAGTCCAAAGCGGCCCGGCCGAGAGCTGAGGCGGCGGGAAGGGCTAGCAGAGACCGTCGAAGCCAAGACAGTCAGGCTGCCGCTTGTGAGGTCATGGCACGAGAGCAACGGGATTGGCCAGGAGCAGGCAGGTGTCATGAGGTCATGGAGGAGAGCAGCTGGGAAGGCTGCAGAGAAGACGAGTGCCTGCGGACGAGAGCCGACGGAAGCGGGGATGTTCAGAGTGACGGCGTTTCTCTTCCGCAGGAGCCGTTAGGAGGGCTGAAGCCCTGCTTTCCTTTCAATGGCTAAACATGGGCCTGCTGGTGGTGGGAGGCAGTGAAGGAAGGCCTCCTTTTGCATTGTTTGCGTGTGCAGCTCCTGCTTTGCCTATGAAAGTGCCTTTCTCTCGAGCCATGTGTTGTCTCACTTTGACCTTTCCTGGGCTCACTCTGGGGGCGGGGGGGTGCGGGGCGTGTCTGTGCGTTTGGGCTCACTCTGGGGGCGGGGTGTGTGTGTGTGTGTGTGAGCGCGAGCACGCCCAAAGGGCAGGCTCGCAGTGGAGGGAGCGTGGGGCTGCGTGAGCCCGCAGGTAAGTTCTGCCGGGAAGGTAGGGACGGTGCTGCTTGTCTGGTGGAACTTGGCCCTCGGGAGGCCGGATTTCCACTCCAAGGGCAGTGCTGCAGAGCTTGCGAGAGGGGAGACGCAGAGGAAGGTGAAGGGGCCGGGCGTGGCTGGGAGGTGGATTGTGATGCCGTTTCCACGGCAGCGAGGCGAGTGCCTTGCGGCAGTCGTCGGGCGGACACTGTGAAGTCATCAAGTGCCTCACCGAGTCCAAAGCGGCCCGGCCAAGAGCTCGGGCGGCGGGAAGGGCTAGCAGAGGCCGGCGAAGCCAAGACAGTCGGGCTGCCGCTTGTGAGGTCATGGCACGAGAGCAACGGGATTGGCCAGGAGCAGGCAGGTGTCATGAGGTCATGGAGGAGAGCAGCTGGCAAGGCTGCAGAGAAGACCAGTGCCTGCGGACGAGAGCCGACGGAAGCGGGGATGTTCAGAGTGACGGCGTTTCTCTTCCGCAGGAGCCGTTAGGAGGGCTGAAGCCCTGCTTTCCTTTCAATGGCTAAACATGGGCCTGCTGGTGGTGGGAGGCAGTGAAGGAAGGCCTCCTTTTGCATTGTTTGCGTGTGCAGCTCCTGCTTTGCCTATGAAAGTGCCTTTCTCTCGAGCCATGTGTTGTCTCACTTTGACCTTTCCTGGGCTCACTCTGGGGGCGGGGCGTGTGGGTGTGTTTGGGCTCACTCTGGGAGCGGGGGGGGGGGGGGGCGGGGCATGTCTGTGTGTTTGGGCTCACTCTGGGGGCGGGGGTGTGTGTGTGTGTGTGTGAGCGCGGGCACGCCCAAAGGGCAGGCTCGCAGTGGAGGGAGCGTGGGGCTGCGTGAGCCCGCAGGTAAGTTCTGCCGGGAAGGTAGGGACGGTGCTGCTTGTCTGGTGGAACTTGGCCCTCGGGAGGCCGGATTTCCACTCCAAGGGCAGTGCTGCAGAGCTTGCGAGAGGGGAGACGCAGAGGAAGGTGAAGGGGCCGGGCGTGGCTGGGAGGTGGATTGTGATGCCGTTTCCACGGCAGCGAGGCGAGTGCCTTGCGGCAGTCGTCGGGCAGACACTGTGACGTCATCAAGTGCCTCACCGAGTCCAAAGCGGCCCGGCCGAGAGCTGAGGCGGCGGGAAGGGCTAGCAGAGACCGTCGAAGCCAAGACAGTCAGGCTGCCGCTTGTGAGGTCATGGCACGAGAGCAACGGGATTGGCCAGGAGCAGGCAGGTGTCATGAGGTCATGGAGGAGAGCAGCTGGGAAGGCTGCAGAGAAGACGAGTGCCTGCGGACGAGAGCCGACGGAAGCGGGGATGTTCAGAGTGACGGCGTTTCTCTTCCGCAGGAGCCGTTAGGAGGGCTGAAGCCCTGCTTTCCTTTCAATGGCTAAACATGGGCCTGCTGGTGGTGGGAGGCAGTGAAGGAAGGCCTCCTTTTGCATTGTTTGCGTGTGCAGCTCCTGCTTTGCCTATGAAAGTGCCTTTCTCTCGAGCCATGTGTTGTCTCACTTTGACCTTTCCTGGGCTCACTCTGGGGGCGGGGGGGGGCGGGGCGTGTCTGTGCGTTTGGGCTCACTCTGGGGGCGGGGGGTGTGTGTGTGTGTGTGAGCACGGGCACGCCCAAAGGGCAGGCTCGCAGTGGAGGGAGCGTGGGGCTGCGTGAGCCCGCAGGTAAGTTCTGCCGGGAAGGTAGGGACGGTGCTGCTTGTCTGGTGGAACTTGGCCCTCGGGAGGCCGGATTTCCACTCCAAGGGCAGTGCTGCAGAGCTTGCGAGAGGGGAGACGCAGAGGAAGGTGAAGGGGCCGGGCGTGGCTGGGAGGTGGATTGTGATGCCGTTTCCACGGCAGCGAGGCGAGTGCCTTGCGGCAGTCGTCGGGCAGACACTGTGACGTCATCAAGTGCCTCACCGAGTCCAAAGCGGCCCGGCCGAGAGCTGAGGCGGCGGGAAGGGCTAGCAGAGGCCGGCGAAGCCAAGACAGTCGGGCTGCCGCTTGTGAGGTCATGGCACGAGAGCAACGGGATTGGCCAGGAGCAGGCAGGTGTCATGAGGTCATGGAGGAGAGCAGCTGGGAAGGCTGCAGAGAAGACGAGTGCCTGCGGACGAGAGCCGAGGGAAGCGGGGATGTTCAGAGTGACGGCGTTTCTCTTCCGCAGGAGCCGTTAGGAGGGCTGAAGCCCTGCTTTCCTTTCAATGGCTAAACATGGGCCTGCTGGTGGTGGGAGGCAGTGAAGGAAGGCCTCCTTTTGCATTGTTTGCGTGTGCAGCTCCTGCTTTGCCTATGAAAGTGCCTTTCTCTCGAGCCATGTGTTGTCTCACTTTGACCTTTCCTGGGCTCACTCTGGGGGCGGGGCGTGTGGGTGTGTTTGGGCTCACTCTGGGAGCGGGGGGGGGGGGGGGGGGGGGGGCGGGGCATGTCTGTGTGTTTGGGCTCACTCTGGGGGCGGGGGAGGGGGGGTGGGGTGTGTGTGTGTGAGCGCGGGCACGCCCAAAGGGCAGGCTCGCAGTGGAGGGAGCGTGGGGCTGCGTGAGCCCGCAGGTAAGTTCTGCCGGGAAGGTAGGGACGGTGCTGCTTGTCTGGTGGAACTTGGCCCTCGGGAGGCCGGATTTCCACTCCAAGGGCAGTGCTGCAGAGCTTGCGAGAGGGGAGACGCAGAGGAAGGTGAAGGGGCCGGGCGTGGCTGGGAGGTGGATTGTGATGCCGTTTCCACGGCAGCGAGGCGAGTGCCTTGCGGCAGTCGTCGGGCAGACACTGTGACGTCATCAAGTGCCTCACCGAGTCCAAAGCGGCCCGGCCGAGAGCTGAGGCGGCGGGAAGGGCTAGCAGAGGCCGGCGAAGCCAAGACAGTCGGGCTGCCGCTTGTGAGGTCATGGCACGAGAGCAACGGGATTGGCCAGGAGCAGGCAGGTGTCATGAGGTCATGGAGGAGAGCAGCTGGGAAGGCTGCAGAGAAGACGAGTGCCTGCGGACGAGAGCCGAGGGAAGCGGGGATGTTCAGAGTGACGGCGTTTCTCTTCCGCAGGAGCCGTTAGGAGGGCTGAAGCCCTGCTTTCCTTTCAATGGCTAAACACGGGCCTGCTGGTGGTGGGAGGCGGTGAAGGAAGGCCTCCTTTTGCATTGTTTGCGTGTGCAGCTCCTGCTTTGCCTATGAAAGTGCCTTTCTCTCGAGCCATGTGTTGTCTCACTTTGACCTTTCCTGGGCTCACTCTGGGGGCGGGGGGGTGCGGGGCGTGTCTGTGCGTTTGGGCTCACTCTGGGGGCGGGGTGTGTGTGTGTGTGTGTGAGCACGGGCACGCCCAAAGGGCAGGCTCGCAGTGGAGGGAGCGTGGGGCTGCGTGAGCCCGCAGGTAAGTTCTGCCGGGAAGGTAGGGACGGTGCTGCTTGTCTGGTGGAACTTGGCCCTCGGGAGGCCGGATTTCCACTCCAAGGGCAGTGCTGCAGAGCTTGCGAGAGGGGAGACGCAGAGGAAGGTGAAGGGGCCGGGCGTGGCTGGGAGGTGGATTGTGATGCCGTTTCCACGGCAGCGAGGCGAGTGCCTTGCGGCAGTCGTCGGGCAGACACTGTGACGTCATCAAGTGCCTCACCGAGTCCAAAGCGGCCCGGCCGAGAGCTGAGGCGGCGGGAAGGGCTAGCAGAGGCCGGCGAAGCCAAGACAGTCGGGCTGCCGCTTGTGAGGTCATGGCACGAGAGCAACGGGATTGGCCAGGAGCAGGCAGGTGTCATGAGGTCATGGAGGAGAGCAGCTGGGAAGGCTGCAGAGAAGACGAGTGCCTGCGGACGAGAGCCGAGGGAAGCGGGGATGTTCAGAGTGACGGCGTTTCTCTTCCGCAGGAGCCGTTAGGAGGGCTGAAGCCCTGCTTTCCTTTCAATGGCTAAACACGGGCCTGCTGGTGGTGGGAGGCGGTGAAGGAAGGCCTCCTTTTGCATTGTTTGCGTGTGCAGCTCCTGCTTTGCCTATGAAAGTGCCTTTCTCTCGAGCCATGTGTTGTCTCACTTTGACCTTTCCTGGGCTCACTCTGGGGGCGGGGGGGGGCGGGGCGTGTCTGTGCGTTTGGGCTCACTCTGGGGGCGGGGGGGTGTGTGTGTGTGTGTGAGCACGGGCACGCCCAAAGGGCAGGCTCGCAGTGGAGGGAGCGTGGGGCTGCGTGAGCCCGCAGGTAAGTTCTGCCGGGAAGGTAGGGACGGTGCTGCTTGTCTGGTGGAACTTGGCCCTCGGGAGGCCGGATTTCCACTCCAAGGGCAGTGCTGCAGAGCTTGCGAGAGGGGAGACGCAGAGGAAGGTGAAGGGGCCGGGCGTGGCTGGGAGGTGGATTGTGATGCCGTTTCCACGGCAGCGAGGCGAGTGCCTTGCGGCAGTCGTCGGGCAGACACTGTGACGTCATCAAGTGCCTCACCGAGTCCAAAGCGGCCCGGCCGAGAGCTGAGGCGGCGGGAAGGGCTAGCAGAGGCCGGCGAAGCCAAGACAGTCGGGCTGCCGCTTGTGAGGTCATGGCACGAGAGCAACGGGATTGGCCAGGAGCAGGCAGGTGTCATGAGGTCATGGAGGAGAGCAGCTGGGAAGGCTGCAGAGAAGACGAGTGCCTGCGGACGAGAGCCGAGGGAAGCGGGGATGTTCAGAGTGACGGCGTTTCTCTTCCGCAGGAGCCGTTAGGAGGGCTGAAGCCCTGCTTTCCTTTCAATGGCTAAACATGGGCCTGCTGGTGGTGGGAGGCAGTGAAGGAAGGCCTCCTTTTGCATTGTTTGCGTGTGCAGCTCCTGCTTTGCCTATGAAAGTGCCTTTCTCTCGAGCCATGTGTTGTCTCACTTTGACCTTTCCTGGGCTCACTCTGGGGGCGGGGCGTGTGGGTGTGTTTGGGCTCACTCTGGGAGCGGGGGGGGGGGGGGGGGGGGGGGCGGGGCATGTCTGTGTGTTTGGGCTCACTCTGGGGGCGGGGGAGGGGGGGTGGGTGTGTGTGTGTGTGAGCGCGGGCACGCCCAAAGGGCAGGCTCGCAGTGGAGGGAGCGTGGGGCTGCGTGAGCCCGCAGGTAAGTTCTGCCGGGAAGGTAGGGACGGTGCTGCTTGTCTGGTGGAACTTGGCCCTCGGGAGGCCGGATTTCCACTCCAAGGGCAGTGCTGCAGAGCTTGCGAGAGGGGAGACGCAGAGGAAGGTGAAGGGGCCGGGCGTGGCTGGGAGGTGGATTGTGATGCCGTTTCCACGGCAGCGAGGCGAGTGCCTTGCGGCAGTCGTCGGGCAGACACTGTGACGTCATCAAGTGCCTCACCGAGTCCAAAGCGGCCCGGCCGAGAGCTGAGGCGGCGGGAAGGGCTAGCAGAGGCCGGCGAAGCCAAGACAGTCGGGCTGCCGCTTGTGAGGTCATGGCACGAGAGCAACGGGATTGGCCAGGAGCAGGCAGGTGTCATGAGGTCATGGAGGAGAGCAGCTGGGAAGGCTGCAGAGAAGACGAGTGCCTGCGGACGAGAGCCGAGGGAAGCGGGGATGTTCAGAGTGACGGCGTTTCTCTTCCGCAGGAGCCGTTAGGAGGGCTGAAGCCCTGCTTTCCTTTCAATGGCTAAACACGGGCCTGCTGGTGGTGGGAGGCGGTGAAGGAAGGCCTCCTTTTGCATTGTTTGCGTGTGCAGCTCCTGCTTTGCCTATGAAAGTGCCTTTCTCTCGAGCCATGTGTTGTCTCACTTTGACCTTTCCTGGGCTCACTCTGGGGGCGGGGGGGGTGCGGGGCGTGTCTGTGCGTTTGGGCTCACTCTGGGGGCGGGGTGTGTGTGTGTGTGTGTGAGCACGGGCACGCCCAAAGGGCAGGCTCGCAGTGGAGGGAGCGTGGGGCTGCGTGAGCCCGCAGGTAAGTTCTGCCGGGAAGGTAGGGACGGTGCTGCTTGTCTGGTGGAACTTGGCCCTCGGGAGGCCGATTTCCACTCCAAGGGCAGTGCTGCAGAGCTTGCGAGAGGGGAGACGCAGAGGAAGGTGAAGGGGCCGGGCGTGGCTGGGAGGTGGATTGTGATGCCGTTTCCACGGCAGCGAGGCGAGTGCCTTGCGGCAGTCGTCGGGCAGACACTGTGACGTCATCAAGTGCCTCACCGAGTCCAAAGCGGCCCGGCCGAGAGCTGAGGCGGCGGGAAGGGCTAGCAGAGGCCGGCGAAGCCAAGACAGTCGGGCTGCCGCTTGTGAGGTCATGGCACGAGAGCAACGGGATTGGCCAGGAGCAGGCAGGTGTCATGAGGTCATGGAGGAGAGCAGCTGGGAAGGCTGCAGAGAAGACGAGTGCCTGCGGACGAGAGCCGAGGGAAGCGGGGATGTTCAGAATGACGGCGTTTCTCTTCCGCAGGAGCCGTTAGGAGGGCTGAAGCCCTGCTTTCCTTTCAATGGCTAAACATGGGCCTGCTGGTGGTGGGAGGCAGTGAAGGAAGGCCTCCTTTTGCATTGTTTGCGTGTGCAGCTCCTGCTTTGCCTATGAAAGTGCCTTTCTCTCGAGCCATGTGTTGTCTCACTTTGACCTTTCCTGGGCTCACTCTGGGGGCGGGGCGTGTGGGTGTGTTTGGGCTCACTCTGGGAGCCGGGGTGGGGGGGGGGGGGGCGGTGCATGTCTGTGTGTTTGGGCTCACTCTGGGGGCGGGGGAGGGGGGGTGGGGTGTGTGTGTGTGTGTGTGAGCGCGGGCACGCCCAAAGGGCAGGCTCGCAGTGGAGGGAGCGTGGGGCTGCGTGAGCCCGCAGGTAAGTTCTGCCGGGAAGGTAGGGACGGTGCTGCTTGTCTGGTGGAACTTGGCCCTCGGGAGGCCGGATTTCCACTCCAAGGGCAGTGCTGCAGAGCTTGCGAGAGGGGAGACGCAGAGGAAGGTGAAGGGGCCGGGCGTGGCTGGGAGGTGGATTGTGATGCCGTTTCCACGGCAGCGAGGCGAGTGCCTTGCGGCAGTCGTCGGGCAGACACTGTGACATCATCAAGTGCCTCACCGAGTCCAAAGCGGCCCGGCCGAGAGCTGAGGCGGCGGGAAGGGCTAGCAGAGGCCGGCGAAGCCAAGACAGTCGGGCTGCCGCTTGTGAGGTCATGGCACGAGAGCAACGGGATTGGCCAGGAGCAGGCAGGTGTCATGAGGTCATGGAGGAGAGCAGCTGGGAAGGCTGCAGAGAAGACGAGTGCCTGCGGACGAGAGCCGAGGGAAGCGGGGATGTTCAGAGTGACGGCGTTTCTCTTCCGCAGGAGCCGTTAGGAGGGCTGAAGCCCTGCTTTCCTTTCAATGGCTAAACACGGGCCTGCTGGTGGTGGGAGGTGGTGAAGGAAGGCCTCCTTTTGCATTGTTTGCGTGTGCAGCTCCTGCTTTGCCTATGAAAGTGCCTTTCTCTCAAGCCATGTGTTGTCTCACTTTGACCTTTCCTGGGCTCACTCTGGGGGCGGGGGGGTGCGGGGCGTGTCTGTGCGTTTGGGCTCACTCTGGGGGCGGGGTGTGTGTGTGTGTGTGTGAGCACGGGCACGCCCAAAGGGCAGGCTCACAGTGGAGGGAGCGTGGGGCTGCGTGAGCCCGCAGGTAAGTTCTGCCGGGAAGGTAGGGACGGTGCTGCTTGTCTGGTGGAACTTGGCCCTCGGGAGGCCGGATTTCCACTCCAAGGGCAGTGCTGCAGAGCTTGCGAGAGGGGAGACGCAGAGGAAGGTGAAGGGGCCGGGCGTGGCTGGGAGGTGGATTGTGATGCCGTTTCCACGGCAGCGAGGCGAGTGCCTTGCGGCAGTCGTCGGGCAGACACTGTGACGTCATCAAGTGCCTCACCGAGTCCAAAGCGGCCCGGCCGAGAGCTGAGGCGGCGGGAAGGGCTAGCAGAGGCTGGCGAAGCCAAGACAGTCGGGCTGCCGCTTGTGAGGTCATGGCACGAGAGCAACGGGATTGGCCAGGAGCAGGCAGGTGTCATGAGGTCATGGAGGAGAGCAGCTGGGAAGGCTGCAGAGAAGACGAGTGCCTGCGGACGAGAGCCGAGGGAAGCGGGGATGTTCAGAGTGACGGCGTTTCTCTTCCGCAGGAGCCGTTAGGAGGGCTGAAGCCCTGCTTTCCTTTCAATGGCTAAACATGGGCCTGCTGGTGGTGGGAGGCAGTGAAGGAAGGCCTCCTTTTGCATTGTTTGCGTGTGCAGCTCCTGCTTTGCCTATGAAAGTGCCTTTCTCTCGAGCCATGTGTTGTCTCACTTTGACCTTTCCTGGGCTCACTCTGGGGGCGGGGGGGTGCGGGGCGTGTCTGTGCGTTTGGGCTCACTCTGGGGGCGGGGTGTGTATGTGTGTGTGTGAGCACGGGCACGCCCAAAGGGCAGGCTCGCAGTGGAGGGAGCGTGGGGCTGCGTGAGCCCGCAGGTAAGTTCTGCCGGGAAGGTAGGGACGGTGCTGCTTGTCTGGTGGAACTTGGCCCTCGGGAGGCCGGATTTCCACTCCAAGGGCAGTGCTGCAGAGCTTGCGAGAGGGGAGACGCAGAGGAAGGTGAAGGGGCCGGGCGTGGCTGGGAGGTGGATTGTGATGCCGTTTCCACGGCAGCGAGGCGAGTGCCTTGCGGCAGTCGTCGGGCAGACACTGTGACGTCATCAAGTGCCTCACCGAGTCCAAAGCGGCCCGGCCGAGAGCTGAGGCGGCGGGAAGGGCTAGCAGAGGCCGGCGAAGCCAAGACAGTCGGGCTGCCGCTTGTGAGGTCATGGCACGAGAGCAACGGGATTGGCCAGGAGCAGGCAGGTGTCATGAGGTCATGGAGGAGAGCAGCTGGGAAGGCTGCAGAGAAGACGAGTGCCTGCGGACGAGAGCCGAGGGAAGCGGGGATGTTCAGAGTGACGGCGTTTCTCTTCCGCAGGAGCCCTTAGGAGGGCTGAAGCCCTGCTTTCCTTTCAATGGCTAAACATGGGCCTGCTGGTGGTGGGAGGCAGTGAAGGAAGGCCTCCTTTTGCATTGTTTGCGTGTGCAGCTCCTGCTTTGCCTATGAAAGTGCCTTTCTCTCGAGCCATGTGTTGTCTCACTTTGACCTTTCCTGGGCTCACTCTGGGGGCGGGGCGTGTGGGTGTGTTTGGGCTCACTCTGGGAGCGGGGGGGGGGGGGGGGGGCGGGGCATGTCTGTGTGTTTGGGCTCACTCTGGGGGCGGGGGAGGGGGGGTGGGGTGTGTGTGTGTGTGTGTGAGCGCGGGCACGCCCAAAGGGCAGGCTCGCAGTGGAGGGAGCGTGGGGCTGCGTGAGCCCGCAGGTAAGTTCTGCCGGGAAGGTAGGGACGGTGCTGCTTGTCTGGTGGAACTTGGCCCTCGGGAGGCCGGATTTCCACTCCAAGGGCAGTGCTGCAGAGCTTGCGAGAGGGGAGACGCAGAGGAAGGTGAAGGGGCCGGGCGTGGCTGGGAGGTGGATTGTGATGCCGTTTCCACGGCAGCGAGGCGAGTGCCTTGCGGCAGTCGTCGGGCAGACACTGTGACGTCATCAAGTGCCTCACCGAGTCCAAAGCGGCCCGGCCAAGAGCTCGGGCGGCGGGAAGGGCTAGCAGAGGCCGGCGAAGCCAAGACAGTCGGGCTGCCGCTTGTGAGGTCATGGCACGAGAGCAACGGGATTGGCCAGGAGCAGGCAGGTGTCATGAGGTCATGGAGGAGAGCAGCTGGGAAGGCTGCAGAGAAGACGAGTGCCTGCGGACGAGAGCCGAGGGAAGCGGGGATGTTCAGAGTGACGGCGTTTCTCTTCCGCAGGAGCCGTTAGGAGGGCTGAAGCCCTGCTTTCCTTTCAATGGCTAAACATGGGCCTGCTGGTGGTGGGAGGCAGTGAAGGAAGGCCTCCTTTTGCATTGTTTGCGTGTGCAGCTCCTGCTTTGCCTATGAAAGTGCCTTTCTCTCGAGCCATGTGTTGTCTCACTTTGACCTTTCCTGGGCTCACTCTGGGGGCGGGGCGTGTGGGTGTGTTTGGGCTCACTCTGGGAGCGGGGGGGGGGGGGGGGGGGCGGGGCATGTCTGTGTGTTTGGGCTCACTCTGGGGGCGGGGGAGGGGGGGTGGGGTGTGTGTGTGTGTGTGTGAGCGCGGGCACGCCCAAAGGGCAGGCTCGCAGTGGAGGGAGCGTGGGGCTGCGTGAGCCCGCAGGTAAGTTCTGCCGGGAAGGTAGGGACGGTGCTGCTTGTCTGGTGGAACTTGGCCCTCGGGAGGCCGGATTTCCACTCCAAGGGCAGTGCTGCAGAGCTTGCGAGAGGGGAGACGCAGAGGAAGGTGAAGGGGCCGGGCGTGGCTGGGAGGTGGATTGTGATGCCGTTTCCACGGCAGCGAGGCGAGTGCCTTGCGGCAGTCGTCGGGCAGACACTGTGACGTCATCAAGTGCCTCACCGAGTCCAAAGCGGCCCGGCCAAGAGCTCGGGCGGCGGGAAGGGCTAGCAGAGGCCGGCGAAGCCAAGACAGTCGGGCTGCCGCTTGTGAGGTCATGGCACGAGAGCAACGGGATTGGCCAGGAGCAGGCAGGTGTCATGAGGTCATGGAGGAGAGCAGCTGGGAAGGCTGCAGAGAAGACGAGTGCCTGCGGACGAGAGCCGAGGGAAGCGGGGATGTTCAGAGTGACGGCGTTTCTCTTCCGCAGGAGCCGTTAGGAGGGCTGAAGCCCTGCTTTCCTTTCAATGGCTAAACACGGGCCTGCTGGTGGTGGGAGGCGGTGAAGGAAGGCCTCCTTTTGCATTGTTTGCGTGTGCAGCTCCTGCTTTGCCTATGAAAGTGCCTTTCTCTCGAGCCATGTGTTGTCTCACTTTGACCTTTCCTGGGCTCACTCTGGGGGCGGGGGGGTGCGGGGCGTGTCTGTGCGTTTGGGCTCACTCTGGGGGCGGGGTGTGTGTGTGTGTGTGTGAGCACGGGCACACCCAAAGGGCAGGCTCACAGTGGAGGGAGCGTGGGGCTGCGTGAGCCCGCAGGTAAGTTCTGCCGGGAAGGTAGGGACGGTGCTGCTTGTCTGGTGGAACTTGGCCCTCGGGAGGCCGGATTTCCACTCCAAGGGCAGTGCTGCAGAGCTTGCGAGAGGGGAGACGCAGAGGAAGGTGAAGGGGCCGGGCGTGGCTGGGAGGTGGATTGTGATGCCGTTTCCACGGCAGCGAGGCGAGTGCCTTGCGGCAGTCGTCGGGCAGACACTGTGACGTCATCAAGTGCCTCACCGAGTCCAAAGCGGCCCGGCCGAGAGCTGAGGCGGCGGGAAGGGCTAGCAGAGGCCGGCGAAGCCAAGACAGTCGGGCTGCCGCTTGTGAGGTCATGGCACGAGAGCAACGGGATTGGCCAGGAGCAGGCAGGTGTCATGAGGTCATGGAGGAGAGCAGCTGGGAAGGCTGCAGAGAAGACGAGTGCCTGCGGACGAGAGCCGAGGGAAGCGGGGATGTTCAGAGTGACGGCGTTTCTCTTCCGCAGGAGCCGTTAGGAGGGCTGAAGCCCTGCTTTCCTTTCAATGGCTAAACATGGGCCTGCTGGTGGTGGGAGGCAGTGAAGGAAGGCCTCCTTTTGCATTGTTTGCGTGTGCAGCTCCTGCTTTGCCTATGAAAGTGCCTTTCTCTCGAGCCATGTGTTGTCTCACTTTGACCTTTCCTGGGCTCACTCTGGGGGCGGGGGGGTGCGGGGCGTGTCTGTGCGTTTGGGCTCACTCTGGGGGCGGGGTGTGTGTGTGTGTGTGTGAGCACGGGCACGCCCAAAGGGCAGGCTCGCAGTGGAGGGAGCGTGGGGCTGCGTGAGCCCGCAGGTAAGTTCTGCCGGGAAGGTAGGGACGGTGCTGCTTGTCTGGTGGAACTTGGCCCTCAGGAGGCCGGATTTCCACTCCAAGGGCAGTGCTGCAGAGCTTGCGAGAGGGGAGACGCAGAGGAAGGTGAAGGGGCCGGGCGTGGCTGGGAGGTGGATTGTGATGCCGTTTCCACGGCAGCGAGGCGAGTGCCTTGCGGCAGTCGTCGGGCAGACACTGTGACGTCATCAAGTGCCTCACCGAGTCCAAAGCGGCCCGGCCGAGAGCTGAGGCGGCGGGAAGGGCTAGCAGAGGCCGGCGAAGCCAAGACAGTCGGGCTGCCGCTTGTGAGGTCATGGCACGAGAGCAACGGGATTGGCCAGGAGCAGGCAGGTGTCATGAGGTCATGGAGGAGAGCAGCTGGGAAGGCTGCAGAGAAGACGAGTGCCTGCGGACGAGAGCCGAGGGAAGCGGGGATGTTCAGAGTGACGGCGTTTCTCTTCCGCAGGAGCCATTAGGAGGGCTGAAGCCCTGCTTTCCTTTCAATGGCTAAACACGGGCCTGCTGGTGGTGGGAGGTGGTGAAGGAAGGCCTCCTTTTGCATTGTTTGCGTGTGCAGCTCCTGCTTTGCCTATGAAAGTGCCTTTCTCTCAAGCCATGTGTTGTCTCACTTTGACCTTTCCTGGGCTCACTCTGGGGGCGGGGGGGGTGCGGGGCGTGTCTGTGCGTTTGGGCTCACTCTGGGGGCGGGGTGTGTGTGTGTGTGTGTGAGCACGGGCACGCCCAAAGGGCAGGCTCACAGTGGAGGGAGCGTGGGGCTGCGTGAGCCCGCAGGTAAGTTCTGCCGGGAAGGTAGGGACGGTGCTGCTTGTCTGGTGGAACTTGGCCCTCGGGAGGCCGGATTTCCACTCCAAGGGCAGTGCTGCAGAGCTTGCGAGAGGGGAGACGCAGAGGAAGGTGAAGGGGCCGGGCGTGGCTGGGAGGTGGATTGTGATGCCGTTTCCACGGCAGCGAGGCGAGTGCCTTGCGGCAGTCGTCGGGCAGACACTGTGACGTCATCAAGTGCCTCACCGAGTCCAAAGCGGCCCGGCCGAGAGCTGAGGCGGCGGGAAGGGCTAGCAGAGGCCGGCGAAGCCAAGACAGTCGGGCTGCCGCTTGTGAGGTCATGGCACGAGAGCAACGGGATTGGCCAGGAGCAGGCAGGTGTCATGAGGTCATGGAGGAGAGCAGCTGGGAAGGCTGCAGAGAAGACGAGTGCCTGCGGACGAGAGCCGAGGGAAGCGGGGATGTTCAGAGTGACGGCGTTTCTCTTCCGCAGGAGCCGTTAGGAGGGCTGAAGCCCTGCTTTCCTTTCAATGGCTAAACATGGGCCTGCTGGTGGTGGGAGGCAGTGAAGGAAGGCCTCCTTTTGCATTGTTTGCGTGTGCAGCTCCTGCTTTGCCTATGAAAGTGCCTTTCTCTCGAGCCATGTGTTGTCTCACTTTGACCTTTCCTGGGCTCACTCTGGGGGCGGGGCGTGTGGGTGTGTTTGGGCTCACTCTGGGAGCGGGGGGGGGGGGGGGGCGGGGCATGTCTGTGTGTTTGGGCTCACTCTGGGGGCGGGGGAGGGGGGGGTGGGGTGTGTGTGTGTGTGTGTGAGCGCGGGCACGCCCAAAGGGCAGGCTCGCAGTGGAGGGAGCGTGAGGCTGCGTGAGCCCTCAGGTAAGTTCTGCCGGGAAGGTAGGGACGGTGCTGCTTGTCTGGTGGAACTTGGCCCTCGGGAGGCCGGATTTCCACTCCAAGGGCAGTGCTGCAGAGCTTGCGAGAGGGGAGACGCAGAGGAAGGTGAAGGGGCCGGGCGTGGCTGGGAGGTGGATTGTGATGCCGTTTCCACGGCAGCGAGGCGAGTGCCTTGCGGCAGTCGTCGGGCAGACACTGTGACGTCATCAAGTGCCTCACCGAGTCCAAAGCGGCCCGGCCGAGAGCTGAGGCGGCGGGAAGGGCTAGCAGAGACCGTCGAAGCCAAGACAGTCAGGCTGCCGCTTGTGAGGTCATGGCACGAGAGCAACGGGATTGGCCAGGAGCAGGCAGGTGTCATGAGGTCATGGAGGAGAGCAGCTGGGAAGGCTGCAGAGAAGACGAGTGCCTGCGGACGAGAGCCGACGGAAGCGGGGATGTTCAGAGTGACGGCGTTTCTCTTCCGCAGGAGCCGTTAGGAGGGCTGAAGCCCTGCTTTCCTTTCAATGGCTAAACATGGGCCTGCTGGTGGTGGGAGGCAGTGAAGGAAGGCCTCCTTTTGCATTGTTTGCGTGTGCAGCTCCTGCTTTGCCTATGAAAGTGCCTTTCTCTCGAGCCATGTGTTGTCTCACTTTGACCTTTCCTGGGCTCACTCTGGGGGCGGGGGGGTGCGGGGCGTGTCTGTGCGTTTGGGCTCACTCTGGGGGCGGGGTGTGTGTGTGTGTGTGTGAGCGCGAGCACGCCCAAAGGGCAGGCTCGCAGTGGAGGGAGCGTGGGGCTGCGTGAGCCCGCAGGTAAGTTCTGCCGGGAAGGTAGGGACGGTGCTGCTTGTCTGGTGGAACTTGGCCCTCGGGAGGCCGGATTTCCACTCCAAGGGCAGTGCTGCAGAGCTTGCGAGAGGGGAGACGCAGAGGAAGGTGAAGGGGCCGGGCGTGGCTGGGAGGTGGATTGTGATGCCGTTTCCACGGCAGCGAGGCGAGTGCCTTGCGGCAGTCGTCGGGCGGACACTGTGAAGTCATCAAGTGCCTCACCGAGTCCAAAGCGGCCCGGCCAAGAGCTCGGGCGGCGGGAAGGGCTAGCAGAGGCCGGCGAAGCCAAGACAGTCGGGCTGCCGCTTGTGAGGTCATGGCACGAGAGCAACGGGATTGGCCAGGAGCAGGCAGGTGTCATGAGGTCATGGAGGAGAGCAGCTGGGAAGGCTGCAGAGAAGATGAGTGCCTGCGGACGAGAGCCGACGGAAGCGGGGATGTTCAGAGTGACGGCGTTTCTCTTCCGCAGGAGCCGTTAGGAGGGCTGAAGCCCTGCTTTCCTTTCAATGGCTAAACATGGGCCTGCTGGTGGTGGGAGGCAGTGAAGGAAGGCCTCCTTTTG
The DNA here is from genome assembly GCF_030463565.1 of Pelecanus crispus. Lineage (NCBI taxonomy): Eukaryota > Metazoa > Chordata > Aves > Pelecaniformes > Pelecanidae > Pelecanus > Pelecanus crispus. The sequence goes on from NW_027461273.1 coordinate 21,407, forward strand.
CATTGTTTGCGTGTGCAGCTCCTGCTTTGCCTATGAAAGTGCCTTTCTCTCGAGCCATGTGTTGTCTCACTTTGACCTTTCCTGGGCTCACTCTGGGGGCGGGGCGTGTGGGTGTGTTTGGGCTCACTCTGGGAGCGGGGGGGGGGGGGGGGGCGGGGCATGTCTGTGTGTTTGGGCTCACTCTGGGGGCGGGGGTGTGTGTGTGTGTGTGTGAGCGCGGGCACGCCCAAAGGGCAGGCTCGCAGTGGAGGGAGCGTGGGGCTGCGTGAGCCCGCAGGTAAGTTCTGCCGGGAAGGTAGGGACGGTGCTGCTTGTCTGGTGGAACTTGGCCCTCGGGAGGCCGGATTTCCACTCCAAGGGCAGTGCTGCAGAGCTTGCGAGAGGGGAGACGCAGAGGAAGGTGAAGGGGCCGGGCGTGGCTGGGAGGTGGATTGTGATGCCGTTTCCACGGCAGCGAGGCGAGTGCCTTGCGGCAGTCGTCGGGCAGACACTGTGACGTCATCAAGTGCCTCACCGAGTCCAAAGCGGCCCGGCCGAGAGCTGAGGCGGCGGGAAGGGCTAGCAGAGACCGTCGAAGCCAAGACAGTCAGGCTGCCGCTTGTGAGGTCATGGCACGAGAGCAACGGGATTGGCCAGGAGCAGGCAGGTGTCATGAGGTCATGGAGGAGAGCAGCTGGGAAGGCTGCAGAGAAGACGAGTGCCTGCGGACGAGAGCCGACGGAAGCGGGGATGTTCAGAGTGACGGCGTTTCTCTTCCGCAGGAGCCGTTAGGAGGGCTGAAGCCCTGCTTTCCTTTCAATGGCTAAACATGGGCCTGCTGGTGGTGGGAGGCAGTGAAGGAAGGCCTCCTTTTGCATTGTTTGCGTGTGCAGCTCCTGCTTTGCCTATGAAAGTGCCTTTCTCTCGAGCCATGTGTTGTCTCACTTTGACCTTTCCTGGGCTCACTCTGGGGGCGGGGTGGGGGTGGGTGGGTGGGTGGGTGGGTGGGTGGGTGTGTGTGTGTGTGTGTGTGTGTGTGTGTGTGTGTGTGTGTGTGTGTGTCGGGGGGGGCACTAGGGCCTCTGCACACTCCGCCTGGGAACTGCCCCGGGGCTAAGAGCTGGGGGGGCAGGCTCCCAGGGCAGGCAGCCTGGGGCCGCAGGGCACCTCTGCCGGGAAGCAAGGGACGGTGCTGCTCGCCTGCTGGAACTTGGCCCTCGGGAGGCCGCATTTCCACTGCAAGGGCAGTGCGGCACAGCTTGCGAGAGGGCAGACGCAGAGGCAGGTGAAGGGGCCGGGCAGGGCTGGGAGGTGGATTGTGATGCCGTTTCCACGGCAGCGAGGCGAGTGCCTTGCGGCAGGCGTCGGGCAGACACTGCGACGTCCTCAAGTGCCTCCCCGAGCCCAAAGCGTCCCGGCCCCGAGCTCGGGCGGCGGGAAGGGCTAGCAGAGGCCGGCCAAGCCCCGGCAGTCGGGCTGCCGCTTGCGAGGTCACGGCACGAGAGCAACGGCATTGGCCAGGAGCAGGCAGGTGTCGTGAGGTCCCGGAGGAGAGCAGCTGGGAAGGCTGCAGAGAAGACGAGTGCCTGCGGACGAGAGCCGACGGAAGCGGGGATGTTCGGAGGGACGGCCTTTCTCTTCCGCAGGAGCCCTTAGGAGGGCTGAAGCCCTGCTTTCCTTTCAAGGGCGAAACACGGGCCTGCTGGTGGTGGGAGGCAGTGAAGGCAGGCCTCCTTTTGCACGGTTTGCGTGCGCAGCTCCTGCTTTGCCTACGAAAGTGCCTTTCTCTCGAGCCTACGTGTCGTCTCCCTGTGACCTTTCCCGGGCTCGCTCTGGGGTGGGGTGGGGGGGCGGCGCGCAGGTCGTGTGGGTGTGTTTGGGCTCGGGCGGGGGGCGGGGGGGCAGGGCATCTGTCTGTTTGGGCTCAGTCAGGGGGCGGGAGGGGCGGGGCTTCTGTCTGTTTGGGCTCACTGGGGGGGGCGGGGCGTGTGTGTGTGTGTGTGTGTGTGTGTGTGTGTGTGTGTGTGCGTGCGTGCGTGCGTGCGTGCGTGTGTGTGTGTGTGTGTGTGTGTGTGTGTGTCTCGGAGGGGGGACACTAGGGCCTCTGCACACTCCGCCTGGGAACTGCCCCGGGGCTAAGAGCTGGGGGGGGCAGGCTCCCAGGGCAGGCAGCCTGGGGCCGCAGGGCACCTCTGCCGGGAAGCAAGGGACGGTGCTGCTCGCCTGCTGGAACTTGGCCCTCGGGAGGCCGCATTTCCACTGCAAGGGCAGTGCGGCACAGCTTGCGAGAGGGGAGACGCAGAGGCAGGTGAAGGGGCCGGGCGGGGCTGGGAGGTGGATTGTGATGCCGTTTCCACGGCAGCGAGGCGAGTGCCTTGCGGCAGGCGTCGGGCAGACACTGCGACGTCCTCAAGTGCCTCCCCGAGTCCAAAGCGGCCCAGCCGAGAGCTCGGGCGGCGGGAAGGGCTAGCAGAGGCCGGCGAAGCCAAGACAGTCGGGCTGCCGCTTGCGAGGTCATGGCACGAGAGCAACGGGATTGGCCAGGAGCAGGCAGGTGTCATGAGGTCATGGAGGAGAGCAGCTGGGAGGGCTGCAGAGAAGACGAGTGCCTGCGGACGAGAGCCGACGGAAGCGGGGATGTTCGGAGGGACGGCCTTTCTCTTCCGCAGGAGCCCTTAGGAGGGCTGAAGCCCTGCTTTCCTTTCAAGGGCGAAACACGGGCCTGCTGGTGGTGGGAGGCGGTGAAGGCAGGCCTCCTTTTGCACGGTTTGCGTGCGCAGCTCCTGCTTTGCCTACGAAAGTGCCTTTCTCTCGAGCCACGTGTCGTCTCCCTGTGACCTTTCCTGGGCTCGCTCTGGGGTGGGGTGGGGGGGCGGCGCGCAGGTCGTGTGGGTGTGTTTGGGCTCAGTCAGGGGGCGGGAGGGGCGGGGCTTCTGTCTGTTTGGGCTCACTGGGGGGGGCGGGGCGTGTGTGTGTGTGTGTGTGTGTGTGTGTGTGTGTGTGTGTGTGTGTGTGTGTGTGTGTGTGTGTGTGTGTGTGTGTGTGTGTGTGTGTGTGTGTGTGTGTGTGTGTGTGTGTGTGTGTGTGTGTGTGTGTGTGTGTGTGTGTGTGTGTGTGTGTGTGTGTGTGTGTGTGTGTGTGTGTGTGTGTGTGTGTGTGTGTGTGTGTGTGTGTGTGTGTGTGTGTGTGTGTGTGTGTGTGTGTGTGTGTGTGTGTGTGTGTGTGTGTGTGTGTGTGTGTGTGTGTGTGTGTGTGTGTGTGTGTGTGTGTGTGTGTGTGTGTGTGTGTGTGTGTGTGTGTCTCGGGGGGGGACACTAGGGCCTCTGCACACTCCGCCTGGGAACTGCCCCGGGGCTAAGAGCTGGGGGGGGGCAGGCTCCCAGGGCAGGCAGCCTGGGGCCGCAGGGCACCTCTGCCGGGAAGCAAGGGACGGTGCTGCTCGCCTGCTGGAACTTGGCCCTCGGGAGGCCGCATTTCCACTGCAAGGGCAGTGCGGCACAGCTTGCGAGAGGGCAGACGCAGAGGCAGGTGAAGGGGCCGGGCGGGGCTGGGAGGTGGATTGTGATGCCGTTTCCACGGCAGCGAGGCGAGTGCCTTGCGGCAGGCGTCGGGCAGACACTGCGACGTCCTCAAGTGCCTCCCCGAGCCCAAAGCGTCCCGGCCCCGAGCTCGGGCGGCGGGAAGGGCTAGCAGAGGCCGGCCAAGCCCCGGCAGTCGGGCTGCCGCTTGCGAGGTCACGGCACGAGAGCAACGGCATTGGCCAGGAGCAGGCAGGTGTCGTGAGGTCCCGGAGGAGAGCAGCTGGCAGGGCTGCAGAGAAGACGAGTGCCTGCGGACGAGAGCCGACGGAAGCGGGGATGTTCGGAGGGACGGCCTTTCTCTTCCGCAGGAGCCCTTAGGAGGGCTGAAGCCCTGCTTTCCTTTCAAGGGCGAAACACGGGCCTGCTGGTGGTGGGAGGCGGTGAAGGCAGGCCTCCTTTTGCACGGTTTGCGTGCGCAGCTCCTGCTTTGCCTACGAAAGTGCCTTTCTCTCGAGCCACGTGTCGTCTCCCTGTGACCTTTCCTGGGCTCGCTCTGGGGTGGGGTGGGGGGGCGGCGCGCAGGTCGTGTGGGTGTGTTTGGGCTCAGTCAGGGGGCGGGAGGGGCGGGGCTTCTGTCTGTTTGGGCTCACTGGGGGGGGCGGGGCGTGTGTGTGTGTGTGTGTGTGTGTGTGTGTGTGTGTGTGTGTGTGTGTGTGTGTGTGTGTGTGTGTGTGTGTGTGTGTGTGTGTGTGTGTGTGTGTGTGTGTGTGTGTGTGTGTGTGTGTGTGTGTGTGTGTGTGTGTGTGTGTGTGTGTGTGTGTGTGTGTGTGTGTGTGTGTGTGTGTGTGTGTGTGTGTGTGTGTGTGTGTGTGTGTGTGTGTGTGTGTGTGTGTGTGTGTCGGGGGGGGACACTAGGGCCTCTGCACACTCCGCCTGGGAACTGCCCCGGGGCTAAGAGCTGGGGGGGGGGGGCAGGCTCCCAGGGCAGGCAGCCCGGGGCCGCAGGGCACCTCTGCCGGGAAGCAAGGGACGGTGCTGCTCGCCTGCTGGAACTTGGCCCTCGGGAGGCCGCATTTCCACTGCAAGGGCAGTGCGGCACAGCTTGCGAGAGGGCAGACGCAGAGGCAGGTGAAGGGGCCGGGCGGGGCTGGGAGGTGGATTGTGATGCCGTTTCCACGGCAGCGAGGCGAGTGCCTTGCGGCAGGCGTCGGGCAGACACTGCGACGTCCTCAAGTGCCTCCCCGAGCCCAAAGCGTCCCGGCCCCGAGCTCGGGCGGCGGGAAGGGCTAGCAGAGGCCGGCCAAGCCCCGGCAGTCGGGCTGCCGCTTGCGAGGTCACGGCACGAGAGCAACGGCATTGGCCAGGAGCAGGCAGGTGTCGTGAGGTCCCGGAGGAGAGCAGCTGGGAAGGCTGCAGAGAAGACGAGTGCCTGCGGACGAGAGCCGACGGAAGCGGGGATGTTCGGAGGGACGGCCTTTCTCTTCCGCAGGAGCCCTTAGGAGGGCTGAAGCCCTGCTTTCCTTTCAATGGCTAAACATGGGCCTGCTGGTGGTGGGAGGCGGTGAAGGCAGGCCTCCTTTTGCACGGTTTGCGTGCGCAGCTCCTGCTTTGCCTACGAAAGTGCCGTTCTCTCGAGCCTACGTGTCGTCTCCCTGTGACCTTTCCCGGGCTCGCTCCGGGGTGGGGGGGGGCTGCGCGCGGGTCGTGTGGGTGTGTTTGGGCTCGGGCGGGGGGCGGGGGGGCGGGGCGTCTGTCTGTTTGGGCTCAGTCAGGGGGCGGGAGGGGCGGGGCTTCTGTCTGTTTGGGGGCGGGGTGTGTGTGTGTGTGTGTGTGTGTGTGTGTGTGTGTGTGTGTGTGTGTGTGTGTGTGTGTGTGTGTGTGTGTGTGTGTGTGTGTGTGTGTGTGTGTGTGTGTGTGTGTGTGTGTGTGTGTGTGTGTGTGTGTGTGTGTGTGTGTGTGTGTGTGTGTGTGTGTGTGTGTGTGTGTGTGTGTGTGTGTGTGTGTGTGTGTGTGTGTGTGTGTGTGTGTGTGTGTGTGTGTGTGTGTGTGTGTGTGTGTGTGTGTGTGTGTGTGTGTGTGTGTGTGTGTGTGTGTGTGTGTGTGTGTGTGTGTCGGGGGGGGACACTAGGGCCTCTGCACACTCCGCCTGGGAACTGCCCCGGGGCTAAGAGCTGGGGGGGGGGACAGGCTCCCAGGGCAGGCAGCCCGGGGCCGCAGGGCACCTCTGCCGGGAAGCAAGGGACGGTGCTGCTCGCCTGCTGGAACTTGGCCCTCGGGAGGCCGCATTTCCACTGCAAGGGCAGTGCGGCACAGCTTGCGAGAGGGCAGACGCAGAGGCAGGTGAAGGGGCCGGGCGGGGCTGGGAGGTGGATTGTGATGCCGTTTCCACGGCAGCGAGGCGAGTGCCTTGCGGCAGGCGTCGGGCAGACACTGCGACGTCCTCAAGTGCCTCCCCGAGCCCAAAGCGTCCCGGCCCCGAGCTCGGGCGGCGGGAAGGGCTAGCAGAGGCCGGCCAAGCCCCGGCAGTCGGGCTGCCGCTTGCGAGGTCACGGCACGAGAGCAACGGCATTGGCCAGGAGCAGGCAGGTGTCGTGAGGTCCCGGAGGAGAGCAGCTGGGAAGGCTGCAGAGAAGACGAGTGCCTGCGGACGAGAGCCGACGGAAGCGGGGATGTTCGGAGGGACGGCCTTTCTCTTCCGCAGGAGCCCTTAGGAGGGCTGAAGCCCTGCTTTCCTTTCAATGGCTAAACATGGGCCTGCTGGTGGTGGGAGGCGGTGAAGGCAGGCCTCCTTTTGCACGGTTTGCGTGCGCAGCTCCTGCTTTGCCTACGAAAGTGCCGTTCTCTCGAGCCTACGTGTCGTCTCCCTGTGACCTTTCCCGGGCTCGCTCCGGGGTGGGGGGGGGCTGCGCGCGGGTCGTGTGGGTGTGTTTGGGCTCGGGCGGGGGGCGGGGGGGCGGGGCGTCTGTCTGTTTGGGCTCAGTCAGGGGGCGGGAGGGGCGGGGCTTCTGTCTGTTTGGGGGCGGGGTGTGTGTGTGTGTGTGTGTGTGTGTGTGTGTGTGTGTGTGTGTGTGTGTGTGTGTGTGTGTGTGTGTGTGTGTGTGTGTGTGTGTGTGTGTGTGTGTGTGTGTGTGTGTGTGTGTGTGTGTGTGTGTGTGTGTGTGTGTGTGTGTGTGTGTGTGTGTGTGTGTGTGTGTGTGTGTGTGTGTGTGTGTGTGTGTGTGTGTGTGTGTGTGTGTGTGTGTGTGTGTGTGTGTGTGTGTCGGGGGGGGACACTAGGGCCTCTGCACACTCCGCCTGGGAACTGCCCCGTGGCTAAGAGCTGGGGGGGGGGCAGGCTCCCAGGGCAGGCAGCCTGGGGCCGCAGGGCACCTCTGCCGGGAAGCAAGGGACGGTGCTGCTTGGCTGGTGGAACTTGGCCCTCGGGAGGCCGGATTTCCACTCCCAGGGCAGTGCCGCAGAGCTTGCGAGAGGGCAGACGCAGAGGAAGGTGAAGGGGCCGGGCGTGGCTGGGAGGTGGATTGTGATGCCGTTTCCACGGCAGCGAGGCGAGTGCCTTGCGGCAGGCGTCGGGCAGACACTGTGACGTCATCAAGTGCCTCACCGAGTCCAAAGCGGCCCGGCCGAGAGCTGAGGCGGCGGGAAGGGCTAGCAGAGGCCGGCGAAGCCAAGACAGTCGGGCTGCCGCTTGTGAGGTCATGGCACGAGAGCAACGGGATTGGCCAGGAGCAGGCAGGTGTCATGAGGTCATGGAGGAGAGCAGCTGGGAAGGCTGCAGAGAAGACGAGTGCCTGCGGACGAGAGCCGACGGAAGCGGGGATGTGCGGAGTGACGGCGTTTCTCTTCCGCAGGAGCCCTTAGGAGGGCTGAAGCCCTGCTTTCCTTTCAATGGCGAAACACGGGCCTGCTGGTGGTGGGAGGCAGTGAAGGAAGGCCTCCTTTTGCATGGTTTGCGTGTGCAGCTCCTGCTTTGCCTATGAAAGTGCCTTTCTCTCGAGCCATGTGTTGTCTCACTTTGACCTTTCCTGGGCTCACTGTGGGGGCGGGGCGTGTGGGTGTGTTTGGGCTCAGTCAGGGGGCGGGGGGGTGGGGCGTCTGTCTGTTTGGGCTCAGTCAGGGGGCGGGAGGGGCGGGGCTTCTGTCTGTTTGGGCTCACTGGGGGGGGCGGGGCGCGTGTGTGTGTGTGTGTGTGTGTGTGTGTGTGTGTGTGTGTGTGTGTGTGTGTGTGTGTGTGTGTGTGTGTGTGTGTGTGTGTGTGTGTGTGTGTGTGTGTGTGTGTGTGTGTGTGTGTGTGTGTGTGTGTGTGTGTGTGTGTGTGTGTGTGTGTGTGTGTGTGTGTGTGTGTGTGTGTGTGTGTGTGTGTGTGTGTGTGTGTGTGTGTGTGTGTGTGTGTGTGTGTGTGTGTGTGTGTGTGTGTGTGTGTGTGTGTGTGTGTGTGTGTGTGTGTGTGTGTGTGTGTGTGTGTGTGTGTGTGTGTGTGTGTGTGTGTGTGTGTGTGTGTGTGTGTGTCGGGGGGGGACACTAGGGCCTCTGCACACTCCGCCTGGGAACTGCCCCGGGGCTAAGAGCTGGGGGGGGGGGCAGGCTCCCAGGGCAGGCAGCCCGGGGCCGCAGGGCACCTCTGCCGGGAAGCAAGGGACGGTGCTGCTCGCCTGCTGGAACTTGGCCCTCGGGAGGCCGCATTTCCACTGCAAGGGCAGTGCGGCACAGCTTGCGAGAGGGCAGACGCAGAGGCAGGTGAAGGGGCCGGGCGGGGCTGGGAGGTGGATTGTGATGCCGTTTCCACGGCAGCGAGGCGAGTGCCTTGCGGCAGGCGTCGGGCAGACACTGCGACGTCCTCAAGTGCCTCCCCGAGTCCAAAGCGGCCCAGCCGAGAGCTCGGGCGGCGGGAAGGGCTAGCAGAGGCCGGCGAAGCCAAGACAGTCGGGCTGCCGCTTGCGAGGTCATGGCACGAGAGCAACGGGATTGGCCAGGAGCAGGCAGGTGTCATGAGGTCATGGAGGAGAGCAGCTGGGAAGGCTGCAGAGAAGACGAGTGCCTGCGGACGAGAGCCGACGGAAGTGGGGATGTTCGGAGGGACGGCCTTTCTCTTCCGCAGGAGCCCTTAGGAGGGCTGAAGCCCTGCTTTCCTTTCAAGGGCGAAACACGGGCCTGCTGGTGGTGGGAGGCAGTGAAGGAAGGCCTCCTTTTGCATGGTTTGCGTGCGCAGCTCCTGCTTTGCCTATGAAAGTGCCTTTCTCTCGAGCCACGTGTCGTCTCCCTGTGACCTTTCCCGGGCTCGCTCTGGGGTGGGGTGGGGGGGCGGCGCGCAGGTCGTGTGGGTGTGTTTGGGCTCAGTCAGGGGGCGGGAGGGGCGGGGCTTCTGTCTGTTTGGGCTCACTGGGGGGGGCGGGGCGTGTGTGTGTGTGTGTGTGTGTGTGTGTGTGTGTGTGTGTGTGTGTGTGTGTGTGTGTGTGTGTGTGTGTGTGTGTGTGTGTGTGTGTGTGTGTGTGTGTGTGTGTGTGTGTGTGTGTGTGTGTGTGTGTGTGTGTGTGTGTGTGTGTGTGTGTGTGTGTGTGTGTGTGTGTGTGTGTGTGTGTGTGTGTGTGTGTGTGTGTGTGTGTGTGTGTGTGTGTGTGTCGGGGGGCACACTAGGGCCTCGGGAGAGCCCGCCTGGGAACTGCCCCGTGGCTAAGAGCTGGGGGGGGGCAGGCTCCCAGGGCAGGCAGCCTGGGGCCACAGGGCACCTCTGCCGGGAAGGTAGGGACGGTGCTGCTTGGCTGGTGGAACTTGGCCCTCAGGAGGCCGGATTTCCACTCCCAGGGCAGTGCCGCAGAGCTTGCGAGAGGGCAGACGCAGAGGAAGGTGAAGGGGCCGAGCGTGGCTGGGAGGTGGATTGTGATGCCGTTTCCACGGCAGCGAGGCGAGTGCCTTGCGGCAGGCGTCGGGCAGACACTGTGACGTCATCAAGTGCCTCACCGAGTCCAAAGCGGCCCGGCCGAGAGCTGAGGCGGCGGGAAGGGCTAGCAGAGGCCGGCGAAGCCAAGACAGTCGGGCTGCCGCTTGTGAGGTCATGGCACGAGAGCAACGGGATTGGCCAGGAGCAGGCAGGTGTCATGAGGTCATGGAGGAGAGCAGCTGGGAAGGCTGCAGAGAAGACGAGTGCCTGCGGACGAGAGCCGACGGAAGCGGGGATGTGCGGAGTGACGGCGTTTCTCTTCCGCAGGAGCCCTTAGGAGGGCTGAAGCCCTGCTTTCCTTTCAATGGCGAAACACGGGCCTGCTGGTGGTGGGAGGCAGTGAAGGAAGGCCTCCTTTTGCATGGTTTGCGTGTGCAGCTCCTGCTTTGCCTATGAAAGTGCCTTTCTCTCGAGCCATGTGTTGTCTCACTTTGACCTTTCCTGGGCTCACTGTGGGGGCGGGGCGTGTGGGTGTGTTTGGGCTCAGTCAGGGGGCGGGGGGGTGGGGCGTCTGTCTGTTTGGGCTCAGTCAGGGGGCGGGAGGGGCGGGGCTTCTGTCTGTTTGGGCTCACTGGGGGGGGCGGGGCGCGCGCGCGCGCGCGCGCGTGTGTGTGTGTGTGTGTGTGTGTGTGTGTGTGTGTGTGTGTGTGTGTGTGTGTGTGTGTGTGTGTGTGTGTGTGTGTGTGTGTGTGTGTGTGTGTGTGTGTGTGTGTGTGTGTGTGTGTGTGTGTGTGTGTGTGTGTGTGTGTGTGTGTGTGTGTGTGTGTGTGTGTGTGTGTGTGTGTGTGTGTGTGTGTGTGTGTGTGTGTGTGTGTGTGTGTGTGTGTGTGTGTGTGTGTGTGTGTCGGGGGGGGACACTAGGGCCTCTGCACACTCCGCCTGGGAACTGCCCCGGGGCTAAGAGCTGGGGGGGGGGGCAGGCTCCCAGGGCAGGCAGCCCGGGGCCGCAGGGCACCTCTGCCGGGAAGCAAGGGACGGTGCTGCTCGCCTGCTGGAACTTGGCCCTCGGGAGGCCGCATTTCCACTGCAAGGGCAGTGCGGCACAGCTTGCGAGAGGGCAGACGCAGAGGCAGGTGAAGGGGCCGGGCGGGGCTGGGAGGTGGATTGTGATGCCGTTTCCACGGCAGCGAGGCGAGTGCCTTGCGGCAGGCGTCGGGCAGACACTGCGACGTCCTCAAGTGCCTCCCCGAGCCCAAAGCGTCCCGGCCCCGAGCTCGGGCGGCGGGAAGGGCTAGCAGAGGCCGGCCAAGCCCCGGCAGTCGGGCTGCCGCTTGCGAGGTCACGGCACGAGAGCAACGGCATTGGCCAGGAGCAGGCAGGTGTCGTGAGGTCCCGGAGGAGAGCAGCTGGGAAGGCTGCAGAGAAGACGAGTGCCTGCGGACGAGAGCCGACGGAAGCGGGGATGTTCGGAGGGACGGCCTTTCTCTTCCGCAGGAGCCCTTAGGAGGGCTGAAGCCCTGCTTTCCTTTCAATGGCTAAACATGGGCCTGCTGGTGGTGGGAGGCGGTGAAGGCAGGCCTCCTTTTGCACGGTTTGCGTGCGCAGCTCCTGCTTTGCCTACGAAAGTGCCGTTCTCTCGAGCCTACGTGTCGTCTCCCTGTGACCTTTCCCGGGCTCGCTCCGGGGTGGGGGGGGGCTGCGCGCGGGTCGTGTGGGTGTGTTTGGGCTCGGGCGGGGGGCGGGGGGGCGGGGCGTCTGTCTGTTTGGGCTCAGTCAGGGGGCGGGAGGGGCGGGGCTTCTGTCTGTTTGGGGGCGGGGTGTGTGTGTGTGTGTGTGTGTGTGTGTGTGTGTGTGTGTGTGTGTGTGTGTGTGTGTGTGTGTGTGTGTGTGTGTGTGTGTGTGTGTGTGTGTGTGTGTGTGTGTGTGTGTGTGTGTGTGTGTGTGTGTGTGTGTGTGTGTGTGTGTGTGTGTGTGTGTGTGTGTGTGTGTGTGTGTGTGTGTGTGTGTGTGTGTGTGTGTGTGTGTGTGTGTGTGTGTGTGTGTGTGTGTGTGTGTGTGTGTGTGTGTGTGTGTGTGTGTGTGTGTGTGTGTGTGTGTGTGTGTCGGGGGGGGACACTAGGGCCTCTGCACACTCCGCCTGGGAACTGCCCCGGGGCTAAGAGCTGGGGGGGGGGGGGCAGGCTCCCAGGGCAGGCAGCCTGGGGCCGCAGGGCACCTCTGCCGGGAAGCAAGGGACGGTGCTGCTCGCCTGCTGGAACTTGGCCCTCGGGAGGCCGCATTTCCACTGCAAGGGCAGTGCGGCACAGCTTGCGAGAGGGCAGACGCAGAGGCAGGTGAAGGGGCCGGGCGGGGCTGGGAGGTGGATTGTGATGCCGTTTCCACGGCAGCGAGGCGAGTGCCTTGCGGCAGGCGTCGGGCAGACACTGCGACGTCCTCAAGTGCCTCCCCGAGCCCAAAGCGTCCCGGCCCCGAGCTCGGGCGGCGGGAAGGGCTAGCAGAGGCCGGCCAAGCCCCGGCAGTCGGGCTGCCGCTTGCGAGGTCACGGCACGAGAGCAACGGCATTGGCCAGGAGCAGGCAGGTGTCGTGAGGTCCCGGAGGAGAGCAGCTGGCAGGGCTGCAGAGAAGACGAGTGCCTGCGGACGAGAGCCGACGGAAGCGGGGATGTTCGGAGGGACGGCGTTTCTCTTCCGCAGGAGCCCTTAGGAGGGCTGAAGCCCTGCTTTCCTTTCAAGGGCGAAACACGGGCCTGCTGGTGGTGGGAGGCGGTGAAGGCAGGCCTCCTTTTGCACGGTTTGCGTGCGCAGCTCCTGCTTTGCCTACGAAAGTGCCTTTCTCTCGAGCCACGTGTCGTCTCCCTGTGACCTTTCCTGGGCTCGCTCTGGGGTGGGGTGGGGGGGCGGCGCGCAGGTCGTGTGGGTGTGTTTGGGCTCAGTCAGGGGGCGGGAGGGGCGGGGCTTCTGTCTGTTTGGGCTCACTGGGGGGGGCGGGGCGTGTGTGTGTGTGTGTGTGTGTGTGTGTGTGTGTGTGTGTGTGTGTGTGTGTGTGTGTGTGTGTGTGTGTGTGTGTGTGTGTGTGTGTGTGTGTGTGTGTGTGTGTGTGTGTGTGTGTGTGTGTGTGTGTGTGTGTGTGTGTGTGTGTGTGTGTGTGTGTGTGTGTGTGTGTGTGTGTGTGTGTGTGTGTGTGTGTGTGTGTGTGTGTGTGTGTGTGTGTGTGTGTGTGTGTGTGTGTGTGTGTGTGTGTGTGTGTGTGTGTGTGTCGGGGGGGGCCCTAGGGCCTCGGGAGAGCCCGCCTCGGAACTGCCCCGGGGCTAAGAGCTGGGGGGGCAGGCTCCCAGGGCAGGGAGCCTGGGGCCGCAGGGCACCTCTGCCGGGAAGGTAGGGACGGTGCTGCTTGGCTGGTGGAACTTGGCCCTCGGGAGGCCGGATTTCCACTGCAAGGGCAGTGCGGCACAGCTTGCGAGAGGGCAGACGCAGAGGCAGGTGAAGGGGCCGGGCGGGGCTGGGAGGTGGATTGTGATGCCGTTTCCACGGCAGCGAGGCGAGTGCCTTGCGGCAGGCGTCGGGCAGACACTGCGACGTCCTCAAGTGCCTCCCCGAGCCCAAAGCGTCCCGGCCCCGAGCTCGGGCGGCGGGAAGGGCTAGCAGAGGCCGGCCAAGCCCCGGCAGTCGGGCTGCCGCTTGCGAGGTCACGGCACGAGAGCAACGGCATTGGCCAGGAGCAGGCAGGTGTCGTGAGGTCCCGGAGGAGAGCAGCTGGCAGGGCTGCAGAGAAGACGAGTGCCTGCGGACGAGAGCCGACGGAAGCGGGGATGTTCGGAGGGACGGCCTTTCTCTTCCGCAGGAGCCCTTAGGAGGGCTGAAGCCCTGCTTTCCTTTCAAGGGCGAAACACGGGCCTGCTGGTGGTGGGAGGCGGTGAAGGCAGGCCTCCTTTTGCACGGTTTGCGTGCGCAGCTCCTGCTTTGCCTACGAAAGTGCCGTTCTCTCGAGCCTACGTGTCGTCTCCCTGTGACCTTTCCCGGGCTTGCTCCGGGGTGGGGGGGGGCTGCGCGCGGGTCGTGTGGGTGTGTTTGGGCTCGGGCGGGGGGTGGGGGGGCGGGGCGTCTGTCTGTTTGGGCTCAGTCAGGGGGCGGGAGGGGCGGGGCTTCTGTCTCTTTGGGCTCACTGGGGGGGGCGGGGTGGGTGTGTGTGTGTGTGTGTGTGTGTGTGTGTGTGTGTGTGTGTGTGTGTGTGTGTGTGTGTGTGTGTGTGTGTGTGTGTGTGTGTGTGTGTGTGTGTGTGTGTGTGTGTGTGTGTGTGTGTGTGTGTGTGTGTGTGTGTGTGTGTGTGTGTGTGTGTGTGTGTGTGTGTGTGTGTGTGTGTGTGTGTGTGTGTGTGTGTGTGTGTGTGTGTGTGTGTGTGTGTGTGTGTGTGTGTGTGTGTGTGTGTGTGTGTGTGTGTCTCGGGGGGGGACACTAGGGCCTCTGCACACTCCGCCTGGGAACTGCCCCGGGGCTAAGAGCTGGGGGGGGGCAGGCTCCCAGGGCAGGCAGCCTGGGGCCGCAGGGCACCTCTGCCGGGAAGCAAGGGACGGTGCTGCTCGCCTGCTGGAACTTGGCCCTCGGGAGGCCGCATTTCCACTGCAAGGGCAGTGCGGCACAGCTTGCGAGAGGGCAGACGCAGAGGCAGGTGAAGGGGCCGGGCGGGGCTGGGAGGTGGATTGTGATGCCGTTTCCACGGCAGCGAGGCGAGTGCCTTGCGGCAGGCGTCGGGCAGACACTGCGACGTCCTCAAGTGCCTCCCCGAGCCCAAAGCGTCCCGGCCCCGAGCTCGGGCGGCGGGAAGGGCTAGCAGAGGCCGGCCAAGCCCCGGCAGTCGGGCTGCCGCTTGCGAGGTCACGGCACGAGAGCAACGGCATTGGCCAGGAGCAGGCAGGTGTCGTGAGGTCCCGGAGGAGAGCAGCTGGCAGGGCTGCAGAGAAGACGAGTGCCTGCGGACGAGAGCCGACGGAAGCGGGGATGTTCGGAGGGACGGCCTTTCTCTTCCGCAGGAGCCCTTAGGAGGGCTGAAGCCCTGCTTTCCTTTCAAGGGCGAAACACGGGCCTGCTGGTGGTGGGAGGCGGTGAAGGCAGGCCTCCTTTTGCACGGTTTGCGTGCGCAGCTCCTGCTTTGCCTACGAAAGTGCCTTTCTCTCGAGCCACGTGTCGTCTCCCTGTGACCTTTCCTGGGCTCGCTCTGGGGTGGGGTGGGGGGGCGGCGCGCAGGTCGTGTGGGTGTGTTTGGGCTCAGTCAGGGGGCGGGAGGGGCGGGGCTTCTGTCTGTTTGGGCTCACTGGGGGGGGCGGGGCGTGTGTGTGTGTGTGTGTGTGTGTGTGTGTGTGTGTCGGGGGGGGCCCTAGGGCCTCGGGAGAGCCCGCCTCGGAACTGCCCCGGGGCTAAGAGCTGGGGGGGCAGGCTCCCAGGGCAGGGAGCCTGGGGCCGCAGGGCACCTCTGCCGGGAAGGTAGGGACGGTGCTGCTTGGCTGGTGGAACTTGGCCCTCGGGAGGCCGGATTTCCACTCCCAGGGCAGTGCCGCAGAGCTTGCGAGAGGGGAGACGCAGAGGCAGGTGAAGGGGCCGGGCGGGGCTGGGAGGTGGATTGTGATGCCGTTTCCACGGCAGCGAGGCGAGTGCCTTGCGGCAGGCGTCGGGCAGACACTGCGACGTCCTCAAGTGCCTCCCCGAGTCCAAAGCGGCCCAGCCGAGAGCTCGGGCGGCGGGAAGGGCTAGCAGAGGCCGGCCAAGCCCCGGCAGTCGGGCTGCCGCTTGCGAGGTCACGGCACGAGAGCAACGGCATTGGCCAGGAGCAGGCAGGTGTCGTGAGGTCCCGGAGGAGAGCAGCTGGCAGGGCTGCAGAGAAGACGAGTGCCTGCGGACGAGAGCCGACGGAAGCGGGGATGTTCGGAGGGACGGCCTTTCTCTTCCGCAGGAGCCCTTAGGAGGGCTGAAGCCCTGCTTTCCTTTCAAGGGCGAAACACGGGCCTGCTGGTGGTGGGAGGCGGTGAAGGCAGGCCTCCTTTTGCACGGTTTGCGTGCGCAGCTCCTGCTTTGCCTACGAAAGTGCCGTTCTCTCGAGCCTACGTGTCGTCTCCCTGTGACCTTTCCCGGGCTCGCTCCGGGGTGGGGGGGGGGCTGCGCGCGGGTCGTGTGGGTGTGTTTGGGCTCGGGCGGGGGGTGGGGGGGCGGGGCGTCTGTCTGTTTGGGCTCAGTCAGGGGGCGGGAGGGGCGGGGCTTCTGTCTCTTTGGGCTCACTGGGGGGGGCGGGGTGTGTGTGTGTGTGTGTGTGTGTGTGTGTGTGTGTGTGTGTGTGTGTGTGTGTGTGTGTGTGTGTGTGTGTGTGTGTGTGTGTGTGTGTGTGTGTGTGTGTGTGTGTGTGTGTGTGTGTGTGTGTGTGTGTGTGTGTGTGTGTGTGTGTGTGTGTGTGTGTGTGTGTGTGTGTGTGTGTGTGTGTGTGTGTGTGTGTGTGTGTGTGTGTGTGTGTGTGTGTGTGTGTGTGTGTGTGTGTGTGTGTGTGTGTGTGTGTGTGTGTGTGTGTGTGTGTGTGTGTGTGTGTGTGTGTGTGTGTGTGTGTGTGTGTGTGTGTGTCGGGGGGGGACACTAGGGCCTCTGCACACTCCGCCTGGGAACTGCCCCGGGGCTAAGAGCTGGGGGGGGGCAGGCTCCCAGGGCAGGCAGCCTGGGGCCGCAGGGCACCTCTGCCGGGAAGCAAGGGACGGTGCTGCTCGCCTGCTGGAACTTGGCCCTCGGGAGGCCGCATTTCCACTGCAAGGGCAGTGCGGCACAGCTTGCGAGAGGGCAGACGCAGAGGCAGGTGAAGGGGCCGGGCGGGGCTGGGAGGTGGATTGTGATGCCGTTTCCACGGCAGCGAGGCGAGTGCCTTGCGGCAGGCGTCGGGCAGACACTGCGACGTCCTCAAGTGCCTCCCCGAGCCCAAAGCGTCCCGGCCCCGAGCTCGGGCGGCGGGAAGGGCTAGCAGAGGCCGGCCAAGCCCCGGCAGTCGGGCTGCCGCTTGCGAGGTCACGGCACGAGAGCAACGGCATTGGCCAGGAGCAGGCAGGTGTCGTGAGGTCCCGGAGGAGAGCAGCTGGCAGGGCTGCAGAGAAGACGAGTGCCTGCGGACGAGAGCCGACGGAAGCGGGGATGTTCGGAGGGACGGCCTTTCTCTTCCGCAGGAGCCCTTAGGAGGGCTGAAGCCCTGCTTTCCTTTCAAGGGCGAAACACGGGCCTGCTGGTGGTGGGAGGCGGTGAAGGCAGGCCTCCTTTTGCACGGTTTGCGTGCGCAGCTCCTGCTTTGCCTACGAAAGTGCCGTTCTCTCGAGCCTACGTGTCGTCTCCCTGTGACCTTTCCCGGGCTCGCTCCGGGGTGGGGGGGGGCTGCGCGCGGGTCGTGTGGGTGTGTTTGGGCTCGGGCGGGGGGTGGGGGGGCGGGGCGTCTGTCTGTTTGGGCTCAGTCAGGGGGCGGGAGGGGCGGGGCTTCTGTCTCTTTGGGCTCACTGGGGGGGGCGGGGTGTGTGTGTGTGTGTGTGTGTGTGTGTGTGTGTGTGTGTGTGTGTGTGTGTGTGTGTGTGTGTGTGTGTGTGTGTGTGTGTGTGTGTGTGTGTGTGTGTGTGTGTGTGTGTGTGTGTGTGTGTGTGTGTGTGTGTGTGTGTGTGTGTGTGTGTGTGTGTGTGTGTGTGTCTGTCTGTCTGTCTGTCTGTCTGTCTGTCTGTCTGTCTGTCTGTCTGTCCGTCTGTCTCGGGGGGGGACACTAGGGCCTCTGCACACTCCGCCTGGGAACTGCCCCGGGGCTAAGAGCTGGGGGGGGGCAGGCTCCCAGGGCAGGCAGCCTGGGGCCGCAGGGCACCTCTGCCGGGAAGCAAGGGACGGTGCTGCTCGCCTGCTGGAACTTGGCCCTCGGGAGGCCGCATTTCCACTGCAAGGGCAGTGCGGCACAGCTTGCGAGAGGGGAGACGCAGAGGCAGGTGAAGGGGCCGGGCGGGGCTGGGAGGTGGATTGTGATGCCGTTTCCACGGCAGCGAGGCGAGTGCCTTGCGGCAGGCGTCGGGCAGACACTGCGACGTCCTCAAGTGCCTCCCCGAGTCCAAAGCGGCCCAGCCGAGAGCTCGGGCGGCGGGAAGGGCTAGCAGAGGCCGGCCAAGCCCCGGCAGTCGGGCTGCCGCTTGCGAGGTCACGGCACGAGAGCAACGGCATTGGCCAGGAGCAGGCAGGTGTCGTGAGGTCCCGGAGGAGAGCAGCTGGCAGGGCTGCAGAGAAGACGAGTGCCTGCGGACGAGAGCCGACGGAAGCGGGGATGTTCGGAGGGACGGCCTTTCTCTTCCGCAGGAGCCCTTAGGAGGGCTGAAGCCCTGCTTTCCTTTCAAGGGCGAAACACGGGCCTGCTGGTGGTGGGAGGCGGTGAAGGCAGGCCTCCTTTTGCACGGTTTGCGTGCGCAGCTCCTGCTTTGCCTACGAAAGTGCCTTTCTCTCGAGCCACGTGTCGTCTCCCTGTGACCTTTCCTGGGCTCGCTCTGGGGTGGGGTGGGGGGGCGGCGCGCAGGTCGTGTGGGTGTGTTTGGGCTCAGTCAGGGGGCGGGAGGGGCGGGGCTTCTGTCTGTTTGGGCTCACTGGGGGGGGCGGGGCGTGTGTGTGTGTGTGTGTGTGTGTGTGTGTGTGTGTGTGTGTGTGTGTGTGTGTGTGTGTGTGTGTGTGTGTGTGTGTGTGTGTGTGTGTGTGTGTGTGTGTGTGTGTGTGTGTGTGTGTGTGTGTGTGTGTGTGTGTGTGTGTGTGTGTGTGTGTGTGTGTGTGTGTGTGTGTGTGTGTGTGTGTGTGTGTGTGTGTGTGTGTGTGTGTGTGTGTGTGTGTGTGTGTGTGTGTGTGTGTGTGTGTGTGTGTGTGTGTGTGTGTGTGTGTGTGTGTGTGTGTGTGTGTGTGTGTGTGTGTGTGTCTCGGGGGGGGACACTAGGGCCTCTGCACACTCCGCCTGGGAACTGCCCCGGGGCTAAGAGCTGGGGGGGGGCAGGCTCCCAGGGCAGGCAGCCTGGGGCCGCAGGGCACCTCTGCCGGGAAGCAAGGGACGGTGCTGCTCGCCTGCTGGAACTTGGCCCTCGGGAGGCCGCATTTCCACTGCAAGGGCAGTGCGGCACAGCTTGCGAGAGGGCAGACGCAGAGGCAGGTGAAGGGGCCGGGCGGGGCTGGGAGGTGGATTGTGATGCCGTTTCCACGGCAGCGAGGCGAGTGCCTTGCGGCAGGCGTCGGGCAGACACTGCGACGTCCTCAAGTGCCTCCCCGAGCCCAAAGCGTCCCGGCCCCGAGCTCGGGCGGCGGGAAGGGCTAGCAGAGGCCGGCCAAGCCCCGGCAGTCGGGCTGCCGCTTGCGAGGTCACGGCACGAGAGCAACGGCATTGGCCAGGAGCAGGCAGGTGTCGTGAGGTCCCGGAGGAGAGCAGCTGGCAGGGCTGCAGAGAAGACGAGTGCCTGCGGACGAGAGCCGACGGAAGCGGGGATGTTCGGAGGGACGGCCTTTCTCTTCCGCAGGAGCCCTTAGGAGGGCTGAAGCCCTGCTTTCCTTTCAAGGGCGAAACACGGGCCTGCTGGTGGTGGGAGGCGGTGAAGGCAGGCCTCCTTTTGCACGGTTTGCGTGCGCAGCTCCTGCTTTGCCTACGAAAGTGCCTTTCTCTCGAGCCGTCGTCCCTGTGACCTTTCCTGGGCTCGCTCTGGGGTGGGGTGGGGGGGCGGCGCGCAGGTCGTGTGGGTGTGTTTGGGCTCAGTCAGGGGGCGGGAGGGGCGGGGCTTCTGTCTGTTTGGGCTCACTGGGGGGGGCGGGGCGTGTGTGTGTGTGTGTGTGTGTGTGTGTGTGTGTGTGTGTGTGTGTGTGTGTGTGTGTGTGTGTGTGTGTGTGTGTGTGTGTGTGTGTGTGTGTGTGTGTGTGTGTGTGTGTGTGTGTGTGTGTGTGTGTGTGTGTGTGTGTGTGTGTGTGTGTGTGTGTGTGTGTGTGTGTGTGTGTGTGTGTGTGTGTGTGTGTGTGTCGGGGGGGGGACACTAGGGCCTCTGCACACTCCGCC
The DNA here is from genome assembly GCF_030463565.1 of Pelecanus crispus. Taxonomy (NCBI): domain Eukaryota; kingdom Metazoa; phylum Chordata; class Aves; order Pelecaniformes; family Pelecanidae; genus Pelecanus; species Pelecanus crispus. The sequence continues at coordinate 40,836 of NW_027461273.1, forward strand.
TGGGAACTGCCCCGGGGCTAAGAGCTGGGGGGGGGGGGCAGGCTCCCAGGGCAGGCAGCCCGGGGCCGCAGGGCACCTCTGCCGGGAAGCAAGGGACGGTGCTGCTCGCCTGCTGGAACTTGGCCCTCGGGAGGCCGCATTTCCACTGCAAGGGCAGTGCGGCACAGCTTGCGAGAGGGCAGACGCAGAGGCAGGTGAAGGGGCCGGGCGGGGCTGGGAGGTGGATTGTGATGCCGTTTCCACGGCAGCGAGGCGAGTGCCTTGCGGCAGGCGTCGGGCAGACACTGCGACGTCCTCAAGTGCCTCCCCGAGCCCAAAGCGTCCCGGCCCCGAGCTCGGGCGGCGGGAAGGGCTAGCAGAGGCCGGCCAAGCCCCGGCAGTCGGGCTGCCGCTTGCGAGGTCACGGCACGAGAGCAACGGCATTGGCCAGGAGCAGGCAGGTGTCGTGAGGTCCCGGAGGAGAGCAGCTGGGAAGGCTGCAGAGAAGACGAGTGCCTGCGGACGAGAGCCGACGGAAGCGGGGATGTTCGGAGGGACGGCCTTTCTCTTCCGCAGGAGCCCTTAGGAGGGCTGAAGCCCTGCTTTCCTTTCAATGGCTAAACATGGGCCTGCTGGTGGTGGGAGGCGGTGAAGGCAGGCCTCCTTTTGCACGGTTTGCGTGCGCAGCTCCTGCTTTGCCTACGAAAGTGCCGTTCTCTCGAGCCTACGTGTCGTCTCCCTGTGACCTTTCCCGGGCTCGCTCCGGGGTGGGGGGGGGCTGCGCGCGGGTCGTGTGGGTGTGTTTGGGCTCGGGCGGGGGGCGGGGGGGCGGGGCGTCTGTCTGTTTGGGCTCAGTCAGGGGGCGGGAGGGGCGGGGCTTCTGTCTGTTTGGGGGCGGGGTGTGTGTGTGTGTGTGTGTGTGTGTGTGTGTGTGTGTGTGTGTGTGTGTGTGTGTGTGTGTGTGTGTGTGTGTGTGTGTGTGTGTGTGTGTGTGTGTGTGTGTGTGTGTGTGTGTGTGTGTGTGTGTGTGTGTGTGTGTGTGTGTGTGTGTGTGTGTGTGTGTGTGTGTGTGTGTGTGTGTGTGTGTGTGTGTGTGTGTGTGTGTGTGTGTGTGTGTGTGTGTGTGTGTGTGTGTGTGTGTGTGTGTGTGTGTGTGTGTGTGTGTGTGTGTGTGTGTGTGTGTGTGTGTGTGTGTGTGTGTGTGTGTGTGTGTCGGGGGGGGACACTAGGGCCTCTGCACACTCCGCCTGGGAACTGCCCCGGGGCTAAGAGCTGGGGGGGGGGACAGGCTCCCAGGGCAGGCAGCCCGGGGCCGCAGGGCACCTCTGCCGGGAAGCAAGGGACGGTGCTGCTCGCCTGCTGGAACTTGGCCCTCGGGAGGCCGCATTTCCACTGCAAGGGCAGTGCGGCACAGCTTGCGAGAGGGCAGACGCAGAGGCAGGTGAAGGGGCCGGGCGGGGCTGGGAGGTGGATTGTGATGCCGTTTCCACGGCAGCGAGGCGAGTGCCTTGCGGCAGGCGTCGGGCAGACACTGCGACGTCCTCAAGTGCCTCCCCGAGCCCAAAGCGTCCCGGCCCCGAGCTCGGGCGGCGGGAAGGGCTAGCAGAGGCCGGCCAAGCCCCGGCAGTCGGGCTGCCGCTTGCGAGGTCACGGCACGAGAGCAACGGCATTGGCCAGGAGCAGGCAGGTGTCGTGAGGTCCCGGAGGAGAGCAGCTGGGAAGGCTGCAGAGAAGACGAGTGCCTGCGGACGAGAGCCGACGGAAGCGGGGATGTTCGGAGGGACGGCCTTTCTCTTCCGCAGGAGCCCTTAGGAGGGCTGAAGCCCTGCTTTCCTTTCAATGGCTAAACATGGGCCTGCTGGTGGTGGGAGGCGGTGAAGGCAGGCCTCCTTTTGCACGGTTTGCGTGCGCAGCTCCTGCTTTGCCTACGAAAGTGCCGTTCTCTCGAGCCTACGTGTCGTCTCCCTGTGACCTTTCCCGGGCTCGCTCCGGGGTGGGGGGGGGCTGCGCGCGGGTCGTGTGGGTGTGTTTGGGCTCGGGCGGGGGGCGGGGGGGCGGGGCGTCTGTCTGTTTGGGCTCAGTCAGGGGGCGGGAGGGGCGGGGCTTCTGTCTGTTTGGGGGCGGGGTGTGTGTGTGTGTGTGTGTGTGTGTGTGTGTGTGTGTGTGTGTGTGTGTGTGTGTGTGTGTGTGTGTGTGTGTGTGTGTGTGTGTGTGTGTGTGTGTGTGTGTGTGTGTGTGTGTGTGTGTGTGTGTGTGTGTGTGTGTGTGTGTGTGTGTGTGTGTGTGTGTGTGTGTGTGTGTGTGTGTGTGTGTGTGTGTGTGTGTGTGTGTGTGTGTGTGTGTGTGTGTGTGTGTCGGGGGGGGACACTAGGGCCTCTGCACACTCCGCCTGGGAACTGCCCCGTGGCTAAGAGCTGGGGGGGGGGCAGGCTCCCAGGGCAGGCAGCCTGGGGCCGCAGGGCACCTCTGCCGGGAAGCAAGGGACGGTGCTGCTTGGCTGGTGGAACTTGGCCCTCGGGAGGCCGGATTTCCACTCCCAGGGCAGTGCCGCAGAGCTTGCGAGAGGGCAGACGCAGAGGAAGGTGAAGGGGCCGGGCGTGGCTGGGAGGTGGATTGTGATGCCGTTTCCACGGCAGCGAGGCGAGTGCCTTGCGGCAGGCGTCGGGCAGACACTGTGACGTCATCAAGTGCCTCACCGAGTCCAAAGCGGCCCGGCCGAGAGCTGAGGCGGCGGGAAGGGCTAGCAGAGGCCGGCGAAGCCAAGACAGTCGGGCTGCCGCTTGTGAGGTCATGGCACGAGAGCAACGGGATTGGCCAGGAGCAGGCAGGTGTCATGAGGTCATGGAGGAGAGCAGCTGGGAAGGCTGCAGAGAAGACGAGTGCCTGCGGACGAGAGCCGACGGAAGCGGGGATGTGCGGAGTGACGGCGTTTCTCTTCCGCAGGAGCCCTTAGGAGGGCTGAAGCCCTGCTTTCCTTTCAATGGCGAAACACGGGCCTGCTGGTGGTGGGAGGCAGTGAAGGAAGGCCTCCTTTTGCATGGTTTGCGTGTGCAGCTCCTGCTTTGCCTATGAAAGTGCCTTTCTCTCGAGCCATGTGTTGTCTCACTTTGACCTTTCCTGGGCTCACTGTGGGGGCGGGGCGTGTGGGTGTGTTTGGGCTCAGTCAGGGGGCGGGGGGGTGGGGCGTCTGTCTGTTTGGGCTCAGTCAGGGGGCGGGAGGGGCGGGGCTTCTGTCTGTTTGGGCTCACTGGGGGGGGCGGGGCGCGTGTGTGTGTGTGTGTGTGTGTGTGTGTGTGTGTGTGTGTGTGTGTGTGTGTGTGTGTGTGTGTGTGTGTGTGTGTGTGTGTGTGTGTGTGTGTGTGTGTGTGTGTGTGTGTGTGTGTGTGTGATGGTGTGTGTGTGTGTGTGTGTGTGTGTGTGTGTGTGTGTGTGTGTGTGTGTGTGTGTGTGTGTGTGTGTGTGTGTGTGTGTGTGTGTGTGTGTGTGTGTGTGTGTGTGTGTGTGTGTGTGTGTGTGTGTGTGTGTGTGTGTGTGTGTGTGTGTGTGTGTGTGTGTGTGTGTGTGTGTGTGTGTGTGTGTGTGTGTGTGTGTGTGTGTGTCGGGGGGGGACACTAGGGCCTCTGCACACTCCGCCTGGGAACTGCCCCGGGGCTAAGAGCTGGGGGGGGGGGCAGGCTCCCAGGGCAGGCAGCCCGGGGCCGCAGGGCACCTCTGCCGGGAAGCAAGGGACGGTGCTGCTCGCCTGCTGGAACTTGGCCCTCGGGAGGCCGCATTTCCACTGCAAGGGCAGTGCGGCACAGCTTGCGAGAGGGCAGACGCAGAGGCAGGTGAAGGGGCCGGGCGGGGCTGGGAGGTGGATTGTGATGCCGTTTCCACGGCAGCGAGGCGAGTGCCTTGCGGCAGGCGTCGGGCAGACACTGCGACGTCCTCAAGTGCCTCCCCGAGTCCAAAGCGGCCCAGCCGAGAGCTCGGGCGGCGGGAAGGGCTAGCAGAGGCCGGCGAAGCCAAGACAGTCGGGCTGCCGCTTGCGAGGTCATGGCACGAGAGCAACGGGATTGGCCAGGAGCAGGCAGGTGTCATGAGGTCATGGAGGAGAGCAGCTGGGAAGGCTGCAGAGAAGACGAGTGCCTGCGGACGAGAGCCGACGGAAGTGGGGATGTTCGGAGGGACGGCCTTTCTCTTCCGCAGGAGCCCTTAGGAGGGCTGAAGCCCTGCTTTCCTTTCAAGGGCGAAACACGGGCCTGCTGGTGGTGGGAGGCAGTGAAGGAAGGCCTCCTTTTGCATGGTTTGCGTGCGCAGCTCCTGCTTTGCCTATGAAAGTGCCTTTCTCTCGAGCCACGTGTCGTCTCCCTGTGACCTTTCCCGGGCTCGCTCTGGGGTGGGGTGGGGGGGCGGCGCGCAGGTCGTGTGGGTGTGTTTGGGCTCAGTCAGGGGGCGGGAGGGGCGGGGCTTCTGTCTGTTTGGGCTCACTGGGGGGGGCGGGGCGTGTGTGTGTGTGTGTGTGTGTGTGTGTGTGTGTGTGTGTGTGTGTGTGTGTGTGTGTGTGTGTGTGTGTGTGTGTGTGTGTGTGTGTGTGTGTGTGTGTGTGTGTGTGTGTGTGTGTGTGTGTGTGTGTGTGTGTGTGTGTGTGTGTGTGTGTGTGTGTGTGTGTGTGTGTGTGTGTGTGTCGGGGGGCACACTAGGGCCTCGGGAGAGCCCGCCTGGGAACTGCCCCGTGGCTAAGAGCTGGGGGGGGGCAGGCTCCCAGGGCAGGCAGCCTGGGGCCACAGGGCACCTCTGCCGGGAAGGTAGGGACGGTGCTGCTTGGCTGGTGGAACTTGGCCCTCAGGAGGCCGGATTTCCACTCCCAGGGCAGTGCCGCAGAGCTTGCGAGAGGGCAGACGCAGAGGAAGGTGAAGGGGCCGAGCGTGGCTGGGAGGTGGATTGTGATGCCGTTTCCACGGCAGCGAGGCGAGTGCCTTGCGGCAGGCGTCGGGCAGACACTGTGACGTCATCAAGTGCCTCACCGAGTCCAAAGCGGCCCGGCCGAGAGCTGAGGCGGCGGGAAGGGCTAGCAGAGGCCGGCGAAGCCAAGACAGTCGGGCTGCCGCTTGTGAGGTCATGGCACGAGAGCAACGGGATTGGCCAGGAGCAGGCAGGTGTCATGAGGTCATGGAGGAGAGCAGCTGGGAAGGCTGCAGAGAAGACGAGTGCCTGCGGACGAGAGCCGACGGAAGCGGGGATGTGCGGAGTGACGGCGTTTCTCTTCCGCAGGAGCCCTTAGGAGGGCTGAAGCCCTGCTTTCCTTTCAATGGCGAAACACGGGCCTGCTGGTGGTGGGAGGCAGTGAAGGAAGGCCTCCTTTTGCATGGTTTGCGTGTGCAGCTCCTGCTTTGCCTATGAAAGTGCCTTTCTCTCGAGCCATGTGTTGTCTCACTTTGACCTTTCCTGGGCTCACGCTCACTGTGGGGGCGGGGCGTGTGGGTGTGTTTGGGCTCAGTCAGGGGGCGGGGGGGGTGGGGCGTCTGTCTGTTTGGGCTCAGTCAGGGGGCGGGAGGGGCGGGGCTTCTGTCTGTTTGGGCTCACTGGGGGGGGCGGGGCGCGCGCGCGCGCGCTGCAGCGCGCGCGTGTGTGTGTGTGTGTGTGTGTGTGTGTGTGTGTGTGTGTGTGTGTGTGTGTGTGTGTGTGTGTGTGTGTGTGTGTGTGTGTGTGTGTGTGTGTGTGTGTGTGTGTGTGTGTGTGTGTGTGTGTGTGTGTGTGTGTGTGTGTGTGTGTGTGTGTGTGTGTGTGTGTGTGTGTGTGTGTGTGTGTGTGTGTGGTGTGTGTGTGTGTGTGTGTGTGTGTGTGTGTGTGTGTGTGTGTGTGTGTGTGTGTGTGTGTGTGTGTGTGTGTGTGTGTCGGGGGGGGGACACTAGGGCCTCTGCACACTCCGCCTGGGAACTGCCCCGGGGCTAAGAGCTGGGGGGGGGGGGCAGGCTCCCAGGGCAGGCAGCCCGGGGCCGCAGGGCACCTCTGCCGGGAAGCAAGGGACGGTGCTGCTCGCCTGCTGGAACTTGGCCCTCGGGAGGCCCGCATTTCCACTGCAAGGGCAGTGCGGCACAGCTTGCGAGAGGGCAGACGCAGAGGCAGGTGAAGGGGCCGGGCGGGGGCTGGGAGGTGGATTGTGATGCCGTTTCCACGGCAGCGAGGCGAGTGCCTTGCGGCAGGCGTCGGGCAGACACTGCGACGTCCTCAAGTGCCTCCCCGAGCCCAAAGCGTCCCGGCCCCGAGCTCGGGCGGCGGGAAGGGCTAGCAGAGGCCGGCCAAGCCCCGGCAGTCGGGCTGCCGCTTGCGAGGTCACGGCACGAGAGCAACGGCATTGGCCAGGAGCAGGCAGGTGTCGTGAGGTCCCGGAGGAGAGCAGCTGGGAAGGCTGCAGAGAAGACGAGTGCCTGCGGACGAGAGCCGACGGAAGCGGGGATGTTCGGAGGGACGGCCTTTCTCTTCCGCAGGAGCCCTTAGGAGGGCTGAAGCCCTGCTTTCCTTTCAATGGCTAAACATGGGCCTGCTGGTGGTGGGAGGGCGGTGAAGGCAGGCCTCCTTTTGCACGGTTTGCGTGCGCAGCTCCTGCTTTGCCTACGAAAGTGCCGTTCTCTCGAGCCTACGTGTCGTCTCCCTGTGACCTTTCCCGGGCTCGCTCCGGGGTGGGGGGGGGGCTGCGCGCGGGTCGTGTGGGTGTGTTTGGGCTCGGGCGGGGGGCGGGGGGGCGGGGCGTCTGTCTGTTTGGGCTCAGTCAGGGGGCGGGAGGGGCGGGGCTTCTGTCTGTTTGGGGGCGGGGTGTGTGTGTGTGTGTGTGTGTGTGTGTGTGTGTGTGTGTGTGTGTGTGTGTGTGTGTGTGTGTGTGTGTGTGTGTGTGTGTGTGTGTGTGTGTGTGTGTGTGTGTGTGTGTGTGTGTGTGTGTGTGTGTGTGTGTGTGTGTGTGTGTGTGTGTGTGTGTGTGTGTGTGTGTGTGTGTGTGTGTGTGTGTGTGTGTGTGTGTGTGTGTGTGTGTGTGTGTGTGTGTGTGTGTGTGTGTGTGTGTGTGTGTGTGTGTGTGTGTGTGTGTGTGTGTGTGTGTGTGTGTGTGTGTGTGTGTGTGTGTGTGTGTGTGTGTGTGTGTGTGTGGTGTGTGTCGGGGGGGGACACTAGGGCCTCTGCACACTCCGCCTGGGAACTGCCCCGGGGCTAAGAGCTGGGGGGGGGGGGGGGCAGGCTCCCAGGGCAGGCAGCCTGGGGCCGCAGGGCACCTCTGCCGGGAAGCAAGGGACGGTGCTGCTCGCCTGCTGGAACTTGGCCCTCGGGAGGCCGCATTTCCACTGCAAGGGCAGTGCGGCACAGCTTGCGAGAGGGCAGACGCAGAGGCAGGTGAAGGGGCCGGGCGGGGCTGGGAGGTGGATTGTGATGCCGTTTCCACGGCAGCGAGGCGAGTGCCTTGCGGCAGGCGTCGGGCAGACACTGCGACGTCCTCAAGTGCCTCCCCGAGCCCAAAGCGTCCCGGCCCCGAGCTCGGGCGGCGGGAAGGGCTAGCAGAGGCCGGCCAAGCCCCGGCAGTCGGGCTGCCGCTTGCGAGGTCACGGCACGAGAGCAACGGCATTGGCCAGGAGCAGGCAGGTGTCGTGAGGTCCCGGAGGAGAGCAGCTGGGAAGGCTGCAGAGAAGACGAGTGCCTGCGGACGAGAGCCGACGGAAGCGGGGATGTTCGGAGGGACGGCCTTTCTCTTCCGCAGGAGCCCTTAGGAGGGCTGAAGCCCTGCTTTCCTTTCAATGGCTAAACATGGGCCTGCTGGTGGTGGGAGGCGGTGAAGGCAGGCCTCCTTTTGCACGGTTTGCGTGCGCAGCTCCTGCTTTGCCTACGAAAGTGCCGTTCTCTCGAGCCTACGTGTCGTCTCCCTGTGACCTTTCCCGGGCTCGCTCCGGGGTGGGGGGGGGCTGCGCGCGGGTCGTGTGGGTGTGTTTGGGCTCGGGCGGGGGGCGGGGGGGCGGGGCGTCTGTCTGTTTGGGCTCAGTCAGGGGGCGGGAGGGGCGGGGCTTCTGTCTGTTTGGGGGCGGTGTGTGTGTGTGTGTGTGTGTGTGGTGTGTGTGTGTGTGTGTGTGTGTGTGTGTGTGTGTGTGTGTGTGTGTGTGTGTGTGTGTGTGTGTGTGTGTGTGTGTGTGTGTGTGTGTGTGTGTGTGTTGTGTGTGTGTGTGTGTGTGTGTGTGTGGTGTGTGTGTGTGTGTGTGTGTGTGTGTGTGTGTGTGTGTGTGTGTGTGTGTGTGTGTGTGTGTGTGTGTGTGTGTGTGTGTGTGTGTGTGTCGGGGGGGGCCCTAGGGCCTCGGGAGAGCCCGCCTCGGAACTGCCCCGGGGCTAAGAGCTGGGGGGGCAGGCTCCCAGGGCAGGGAGCCTGGGGCCGCAGGGCACCTCTGCCGGGAAGGTAGGGACGGTGCTGCTTGGCTGGTGGAACTTGGCCCTCGGGAGGCCGGATTTCCACTGCAAGGGCAGTGCGGCACAGCTTGCGAGAGGGCAGACGCAGAGGCAGGTGAAGGGGCCGGGCGGGGCTGGGAGGTGGATTGTGATGCCGTTTCCACGGCAGCGAGGCGAGTGCCTTGCGGCAGGCGTCGGGCAGACACTGCGACGTCCTCAAGTGCCTCCCCGAGCCCAAAGCGTCCCGGCCCCGAGCTCGGGCGGCGGGAAGGGCTAGCAGAGGCCGGCCAAGCCCCGGCAGTCGGGCTGCCGCTTGCGAGGTCACGGCACGAGAGCAACGGCATTGGCCAGGAGCAGGCAGGTGTCGTGAGGTCCCGGAGGAGAGCAGCTGGCAGGGCTGCAGAGAAGACGAGTGCCTGCGGACGAGAGCCGACGGAAGCGGGGATGTTCGGAGGGACGGCGTTTCTCTTCCGCAGGAGCCCTTAGGAGGGCTGAAGCCCTGCTTTCCTTTCAAGGGCGAAACACGGGCCTGCTGGTGGTGGGAGGCGGTGAAGGCAGGCCTCCTTTTGCACGGTTTGCGTGCGCAGCTCCTGCTTTGCCTACGAAAGTGCCTTTCTCTCGAGCCACGTGTCGTCTCCCTGTGACCTTTCCTGGGCTCGCTCTGGGGTGGGGTGGGGGGGCGGCGCGCAGGTCGTGTGGGTGTGTTTGGGCTCAGTCAGGGGGCGGGAGGGGCGGGGCTTCTGTCTGTTTGGGCTCACTGGGGGGGGCGGGGCGTGTGTGTGTGTGTGTGTGTGTGTGTGTGTGTGTGTGTGTGTGTGTGTGTGTGTGTGTGTGTGTGTGTGTGTGTGTGTGTGTGTGTGTGTGTGTGTGTGTGTGTGTGTGTGTGTGTGTGTGTGTGTGTGTGTGTGTGTGTGTGTGTGTGTGTGTGTGTGTGTGTGTGTGTGTGTGTGTGTGTGTGTGTGTGTGTGTGTGTGTGTGTGTGTGTGTGTGTGTGTGTGTGTGTGTGTGTGTGTGTGTGTGTGTGTGTGTGTGTGTGTGTGTGTGTGTGTGTGTGTGTGTGTGTGTGTGTGTGTGTGTGTGTGTGTGTGTGTGTGTGTGTCTCGGGGGGGGACACTAGGGCCTCTGCACACTCCGCCTGGGAACTGCCCCGGGGCTAAGAGCTGGGGGGGGGCAGGCTCCCAGGGCAGGCAGCCTGGGGCCGCAGGGCACCTCTGCCGGGAAGCAAGGGACGGTGCTGCTCGCCTGCTGGAACTTGGCCCTCGGGAGGCCGCATTTCCACTGCAAGGGCAGTGCGGCACAGCTTGCGAGAGGGCAGACGCAGAGGCAGGTGAAGGGGCCGGGCGGGGCTGGGAGGTGGATTGTGATGCCGTTTCCACGGCAGCGAGGCGAGTGCCTTGCGGCAGGCGTCGGGCAGACACTGCGACGTCCTCAAGTGCCTCCCCGAGCCCAAAGCGTCCCGGCCCCGAGCTCGGGCGGCGGGAAGGGCTAGCAGAGGCCGGCCAAGCCCCGGCAGTCGGGCTGCCGCTTGCGAGGTCACGGCACGAGAGCAACGGCATTGGCCAGGAGCAGGCAGGTGTCGTGAGGTCCCGGAGGAGAGCAGCTGGGAAGGCTGCAGAGAAGACGAGTGCCTGCGGACGAGAGCCGACGGAAGCGGGGATGTTCGGAGGGACGGCCTTTCTCTTCCGCAGGAGCCCTTAGGAGGGCTGAAGCCCTGCTTTCCTTTCAATGGCTAAACATGGGCCTGCTGGTGGTGGGAGGCGGTGAAGGCAGGCCTCCTTTTGCACGGTTTGCGTGCGCAGCTCCTGCTTTGCCTACGAAAGTGCCGTTCTCTCGAGCCTACGTGTCGTCTCCCTGTGACCTTTCCCGGGCTCGCTCCGGGGTGGGGGGGGGGCTGCGCGCGGGTCGTGTGGGTGTGTTTGGGCTCGGGCGGGGGGTGGGGGGGCGGGGCGTCTGTCTGTTTGGGCTCAGTCAGGGGGCGGGAGGGGCGGGGCTTCTGTCTCTTTGGGCTCACTGGGGGGGGCGGGTGTGTGTGTGTGTGTGTGTGTGTGTGTGTGTGTGTGTGTGTGTGTGTGTGTGTGTGTGTGTGTGTGTGTGTGTGTGTGTGTGTGTGTGTGTGTGTGTGTGTGTGTGTGTGTGTGTGTGTGTGTGTGTGTGTGTGTGTGTGTGTGTGTGTGTGTGTGTGTGTGTGTGTGTGTGTGTGTGTGTGTGTGTGTGTGTGTGTGTGTGTGTGTGTGTGTGTGTGTGTGTGTGTGTGTGTCGGGGGGGGGACACTAGGGCCTCTGCACACTCCGCCTGGGAACTGCCCCGGGGCTAAGAGCTGGGGGGGGGGGGGCAGGCTCCCAGGGCAGGCAGCCTGGGGCCGCAGGGCACCTCTGCCGGGAAGCAAGGGACGGTGCTGCTCGCCTGCTGGAACTTGGCCCTCGGGAGGCCGCATTTCCACTGCAAGGGCAGTGCGGCACAGCTTGCGAGAGGGCAGACGCAGAGGCAGGTGAAGGGGCCGGGCGGGGCTGGGAGGTGGATTGTGATGCCGTTTCCACGGCAGCGAGGCGAGTGCCTTGCGGCAGGCGTCGGGCAGACACTGCGACGTCCTCAAGTGCCTCCCCGAGCCCAAAGCGTCCCGGCCCCGAGCTCGGGCGGCGGGGAAGGGCTAGCAGAGGCCGGCCAAGCCCCGGCAGTCGGGCTGCCGCTTGCGAGGTCACGGCACGAGAGCAACGGCATTGGCCAGGAGCAGGCAGGTGTCGTGAGGTCCCGGAGGAGAGCAGCTGGGAAGGCTGCAGAGAAGACGAGTGCCTGCGGACGAGAGCCGACGGAAGCGGGGATGTTCGGAGGGACGGCCTTTCTCTTCCGCAGGAGCCCTTAGGAGGGCTGAAGCCCTGCTTTCCTTTCAATGGCTAAACATGGGCCTGCTGGTGGTGGGAGGCGGTGAAGGCAGGCCTCCTTTTGCACGGTTTGCGTGCGCAGCTCCTGCTTTGCCTACGAAAGTGCCGTTCTCTCGAGCCTACGTGTCGTCTCCCTGTGACCTTTCCCGGGCTCGCTCCGGGGTGGGGGGGGGCTGCGCGCGGGTCGTGTGGGTGTGTTTGGGCTCGGGCGGGGGGTGGGGGGGCGGGGCGTCTGTCTGTTTGGGCTCAGTCAGGGGGCGGGAGGGGCGGGGCTTCTGTCTCTTTGGGCTCACTGGGGGGGGCGGGGTGTGTGTGTGTGTGTGTGTGTGTGTGTGTGTGTGTGTGTGTGTGTGTGTGTGTGTGTGTGTGTGTGTGTGTGTGTGTGTGTGTGTGTGTGTGTGTGTGTGTGTGTGTGTGTGTGTGTGTGTGTGTGTGTGTGTGTGTGTGTGTGTGTGTGTGTGTGTGTGTGTGTGTGTGTGTGTGTGTGTGTGTGTGTGTGTGTGTGTGTGTGTGTGTGTGTGTGTGTGTGTGTGTGTGTGTGTGTGTGTGTGTGTGTGTGTGTGTGTGTGTCGGGGGGGGACACTAGGGCCTCTGCACACTCCGCCTGGGAACTGCCCCGGGGCTAAGAGCTGGGGGGGGGGGGGCAGGCTCCCAGGGCAGGCAGCCTGGGGCCGCAGGGCACCTCTGCCGGGAAGCAAGGGACGGTGCTGCTCGCCTGCTGGAACTTGGCCCTCGGGAGGCCGCATTTCCACTGCAAGGGCAGTGCGGCACAGCTTGCGAGAGGGCAGACGCAGAGGCAGGTGAAGGGGCCGGGCGGGGCTGGGAGGTGGATTGTGATGCCGTTTCCACGGCAGCGAGGCGAGTGCCTTGCGGCAGGCGTCGGGCAGACACTGCGACGTCCTCAAGTGCCTCCCCGAGCCCAAAGCGTCCCGGCCCCGAGCTCGGGCGGCGGGAAGGGCTAGCAGAGGCCGGCCAAGCCCCGGCAGTCGGGCTGCCGCTTGCGAGGTCACGGCACGAGAGCAACGGCATTGGCCAGGAGCAGGCAGGTGTCGTGAGGTCCCGGAGGAGAGCAGCTGGGAAGGCTGCAGAGAAGACGAGTGCCTGCGGACGAGAGCCGACGGAAGCGGGGATGTTCGGAGGGACGGCCTTTCTCTTCCGCAGGAGCCCTTAGGAGGGCTGAAGCCCTGCTTTCCTTTCAATGGCTAAACATGGGCCTGCTGGTGGTGGGAGGCGGTGAAGGCAGGCCTCCTTTTGCACGGTTTGCGTGCGCAGCTCCTGCTTTGCCTACGAAAGTGCCGTTCTCTCGAGCCTACGTGTCGTCTCCCTGTGACCTTTCCCGGGCTCGCTCCGGGGTGGGGGGGGGCTGCGCGCGGGTCGTGTGGGTGTGTTTGGGCTCGGGCGGGGGGTGGGGGGGGCGGGGCGTCTGTCTGTTTGGGCTCAGTCAGGGGGCGGGAGGGGCGGGGCTTCTGTCTCTTTGGGCTCACTGGGGGGGGGCGGGGTGTGTGTGTGTGTGTGTGTGTGTGTGTGTGTGTGTGTGTGTGTGTGTGTGTGTGTGTGTGTGTGTGTGTGTGTGTGTGTGTGTGTGTGTGTGTGTGTGTGTGTGTGTGTGTGTGTGTGTGTGTGTGTGTGTGTGTGTGTGTGTGTGTGTGTGTGTGTGTGTGTGTGTGTGTGTGTGTGTGTGTGTGTGTGTGTGTGTGTGTGTGTGTGTGTGTGTGTGTGTGTGTGTGTGTGTGTGTGTGTGTGTGTGTGTGTCGGGGGGGGACACTAGGGCCTCTGCACACTCCGCCTGGGAACTGCCCCGGGGCTAAGAGCTGGGGGGGGGGGGGCAGGCTCCCAGGGCAGGCAGCCTGGGGCCGCAGGGCACCTCTGCCGGGAAGCAAGGGACGGTGCTGCTCGCCTGCTGGAACTTGGCCCTCGGGAGGCCGCATTTCCACTGCAAGGGCAGTGCGGCACAGCTTGCGAGAGGGCAGACGCAGAGGCAGGTGAAGGGGCCGGGCGGGGCTGGGAGGTGGATTGTGATGCCGTTTCCACGGCAGCGAGGCGAGTGCCTTGCGGCAGGCGTCGGGCAGACACTGCGACGTCCTCAAGTGCCTCCCCGAGCCCAAAGCGTCCCGGCCCCGAGCTCGGGCGGCGGGAAGGGCTAGCAGAGGCCGGCCAAGCCCCGGCAGTCGGGCTGCCGCTTGCGAGGTCACGGCACGAGAGCAACGGCATTGGCCAGGAGCAGGCAGGTGTCGTGAGGTCCCGGAGGAGAGCAGCTGGGAAGGCTGCAGAGAAGACGAGTGCCTGCGGACGAGAGCCGACGGAAGCGGGGATGTTCGGAGGGACGGCCTTTCTCTTCCGCAGGAGCCCTTAGGAGGGCTGAAGCCCTGCTTTCCTTTCAATGGCTAAACATGGGCCTGCTGGTGGTGGGAGGCGGTGAAGGCAGGCCTCCTTTTGCACGGTTTGCGTGCGCAGCTCCTGCTTTGCCTACGAAAGTGCCGTTCTCTCGAGCCTACGTGTCGTCTCCCTGTGACCTTTCCCGGGCTCGCTCCGGGGTGGGGGGGGGCTGCGCGCGGGTCGTGTGGGTGTGTTTGGGCTCGGGCGGGGGGTGGGGGGGCGGGGCGTCTGTCTGTTTGGGCTCAGTCAGGGGGCGGGAGGGGCGGGGCTTCTGTCTCTTTGGGCTCACTGGGGGGGGCGGGGTGTGTGTGTGTGTGTGTGTGTGTGTGTGTGTGTGTGTGTGTGTGTGTGTGTGTGTGTGTGTGTGTGTGTGTGTGTGTGTGTGTGTGTGTGTGTGTGTGTGTGTGTGTGTGTGTGTGTGTGTGTGTGTGTGTGTGTGTGTGTGTGTGTGTGTGTGTGTGTGTGTGTGTGTGTGTGTGTGTGTGTGTGTGTGTGTGTGTGTGTGTGTGTGTGTGTGTGTGTGTGTGTGTGTGTGTGTGTGTGTGTGTGTGTGTGTGTGTGTGTCGGGGGGGGCACACTAGGGCCTCGGGAGAGCCCGCCTGGGAACTGCCCCGTGGCTAAGAGCTGGGGGGGCAGGCTCCCAGGGCAGGCAGCCTGGGGCCGCAGGGCACCTCTGCCGGGAAGCAAGGGACGGTGCTGCTTGGCTGGTGGAACTTGGCCCTCGGGAGGCCGGATTTCCACTCCCAGGGCAGTGCCGCAGAGCTTGCGAGAGGGCAGACGCAGAGGAAGGTGAAGGGGCCGGGCGTGGCTGGGAGGTGGATTGTGATGCCGTTTCCACGGCAGCGAGGCGAGTGCCTTGCGGCAGGCGTCGGGCAGACACTGTGACGTCATCAAGTGCCTCACCGAGTCCAAAGCGGCCCGGCCGAGAGCTGAGGCGGCGGGAAGGGCTAGCAGAGGCCGGCGAAGCCAAGACAGTCGGGCTGCCGCTTGTGAGGTCATGGCACGAGAGCAACGGGATTGGCCAGGAGCAGGCAGGTGTCATGAGGTCATGGAGGAGAGCAGCTGGGAAGGCTGCAGAGAAGACGAGTGCCTGCGGACGAGAGCCGACGGAAGCGGGGATGTGCGGAGTGACGGCGTTTCTCTTCCGCAGGAGCCCTTAGGAGGGCTGAAGCCCTGCTTTCCTTTCAAGGGCGAAACACGGGCCTGCTGGTGGTGGGAGGCAGTGAAGGAAGGCCTCCTTTTGCATGGTTTGCGTGTGCAGCTCCTGCTTTGCCTATGAAAGTGCCTTTCTCTCGAGCCATGTGTTGTCTCACTTTGACCTTTCCTGGGCTCACTGTGGGGGCGGGGCGTGTGGGTGTGTTTGGGCTCAGTCAGGGGGCGGGGGGGTGGGGCGTCTGTCTGTTTGGGCTCAGTCAGGGGGCGGGAGGGGCGGGGCTTCTGTCTGTTTGGGCTCACTGGGGGGGGCGGGGCGCGCGCGCGCGCGCGCGCGCGTGTGTGTGTGTGTGTGTGTGTGTGTGTGTGTGTGTGTGTGTGTGTGTGTGTGTGTGTGTGTGTGTGTGTGTGTGTGTGTGTGTGTGTGTGTGTGTGTGTGTGTGTGTGTGTGTGTGTGTGTGTGTGTGTGTGTGTGTGTGTGTGTGTGTGTGTGTGTGTGTGTGTGTGTGTGTGTGTGTGTGTGTGTGTGTGTGTGTGTGTGTGTGTGTGTGTGTGTGTGTGTGTGTGTGTGTGTGTGTGTGTGTGTGTGTGTGTCGGGGGGGGACACTAGGGCCTCTGCACACTCCGCCTGGGAACTGCCCCGGGGCTAAGAGCTGGGGGGGGGGGGCAGGCTCCCAGGGCAGGCAGCCCGGGGCCGCAGGGCACCTCTGCCGGGAAGCAAGGGACGGTGCTGCTCGCCTGCTGGAACTTGGCCCTCGGGAGGCCGCATTTCCACTGCAAGGGCAGTGCGGCACAGCTTGCGAGAGGGCAGACGCAGAGGCAGGTGAAGGGGCCGGGCGGGGCTGGGAGGTGGATTGTGATGCCGTTTCCACGGCAGCGAGGCGAGTGCCTTGCGGCAGGCGTCGGGCAGACACTGCGACGTCCTCAAGTGCCTCCCCGAGCCCAAAGCGTCCCGGCCCCGAGCTCGGGCGGCGGGAAGGGCTAGCAGAGGCCGGCCAAGCCCCGGCAGTCGGGCTGCCGCTTGCGAGGTCACGGCACGAGAGCAACGGCATTGGCCAGGAGCAGGCAGGTGTCGTGAGGTCCCGGAGGAGAGCAGCTGGGAAGGCTGCAGAGAAGACGAGTGCCTGCGGACGAGAGCCGACGGAAGCGGGGATGTTCGGAGGGACGGCCTTTCTCTTCCGCAGGAGCCCTTAGGAGGGCTGAAGCCCTGCTTTCCTTTCAATGGCTAAACATGGGCCTGCTGGTGGTGGGAGGCGGTGAAGGCAGGCCTCCTTTTGCACGGTTTGCGTGCGCAGCTCCTGCTTTGCCTACGAAAGTGCCGTTCTCTCGAGCCTACGTGTCGTCTCCCTGTGACCTTTCCCGGGCTCGCTCCGGGGTGGGGGGGGGGCTGCGCGCGGGTCGTGTGGGTGTGTTTGGGCTCGGGCGGGGGGCGGGGGGGCGGGGCGTCTGTCTGTTTGGGCTCAGTCAGGGGGCGGGAGGGGCGGGGCTTCTGTCTGTTTGGGGGCGGGGTGTGTGTGTGTGTGTGTGTGTGTGTGTGTGTGTGTGTGTGTGTGTGTGTGTGTGTGTGTGTGTGTGTGTGTGTGTGTGTGTGTGTGTGTGTGTGTGTGTGTGTGTGTGTGTGTGTGTGTGTGTGTGTGTGTGTGTGTGTGTGTGTGTGTGTGTGTGTGTGTGTGTGTGTGTGTGTGTGTGTGTGTGTGTGTGTGTGTGTGTGTGTGTGTGTGTGTGTGTGTGTGTGTGTGTGTGTGTGTGTGTGTGTGTGTGTCGGGGGGGGACACTAGGGCCTCTGCACACTCCGCCTGGGAACTGCCCCGGGGCTAAGAGCTGGGGGGGGGGGGGGCAGGCTCCCAGGGCAGGCAGCCTGGGGCCGCAGGGCACCTCTGCCGGGAAGCAAGGGACGGTGCTGCTCGCCTGCTGGAACTTGGCCCTCGGGAGGCCGCATTTCCACTGCAAGGGCAGTGCGGCACAGCTTGCGAGAGGGCAGACGCAGAGGCAGGTGAAGGGGCCGGGCGGGGCTGGGAGGTGGATTGTGATGCCGTTTCCACGGCAGCGAGGCGAGTGCCTTGCGGCAGGCGTCGGGCAGACACTGCGACGTCCTCAAGTGCCTCCCCGAGCCCAAAGCGTCCCGGCCCCGAGCTCGGGCGGCGGGAAGGGCTAGCAGAGGCCGGCCAAGCCCCGGCAGTCGGGCTGCCGCTTGCGAGGTCACGGCACGAGAGCAACGGCATTGGCCAGGAGCAGGCAGGTGTCGTGAGGTCCCGGAGGAGAGCAGCTGGGAAGGCTGCAGAGAAGACGAGTGCCTGCGGACGAGAGCCGACGGAAGCGGGGATGTTCGGAGGGACGGCCTTTCTCTTCCGCAGGAGCCCTTAGGAGGGCTGAAGCCCTGCTTTCCTTTCAATGGCTAAACATGGGCCTGCTGGTGGTGGGAGGCGGTGAAGGCAGGCCTCCTTTTGCACGGTTTGCGTGCGCAGCTCCTGCTTTGCCTACGAAAGTGCCGTTCTCTCGAGCCTACGTGTCGTCTCCCTGTGACCTTTCCCGGGCTCGCTCCGGGGTGGGGGGGGGGCTGCGCGCGGGTCGTGTGGGTGTGTTTGGGCTCGGGCGGGGGGGCGGGGGGGCGGGGCGTCTGTCTGTTTGGGCTCAGTCAGGGGGCGGGAGGGGCGGGGCTTCTGTCTGTTTGGGGGCGGGGTGTGTGTGTGTGTGTGTGTGTGTGTGTGTGTGTGTGTGTGTGTGTGTGTGTGTGTGTGTGTGTGTGTGTGTGTGTGTGTGTGTGTGTGTGTGTGTGTGTGTGTGTGTGTGTGTGTGTGTGTGTGTGTGTGTGTGTGTGTGTGTGTGTGTGTGTGTGTGTGTGTGTGTGTGTGTGTGTGTGTGTGTGTGTGTGTGTGTGTGTGTGTGTGTGTGTGTGTGTGTGTGTGTGTGTGTGTGTGTGTGTGTGTGTGTGTGTGTGTGTGTGTGTGTGTGTGTGTGTGTGTGTGTGTGTGTGTGTGTGTGTCGGGGGGGGCCCTAGGGCCTCGGGAGAGCCCGCCTCGGAACTGCCCCGGGGCTAAGAGCTGGGGGGGCAGGCTCCCAGGGCAGGCAGCCTGGGGCCGCAGGGCACCTCTGCCGGGAAGCAAGGGACGGTGCTGCTCGCCTGCTGGAACTTGGCCCTCGGGAGGCCGCATTTCCACTGCAAGGGCAGTGCGGCACAGCTTGCGAGAGGGCAGACGCAGAGGCAGGTGAAGGGGCCGGGCGGGGCTGGGAGGTGGATTGTGATGCCGTTTCCACGGCAGCGAGGCGAGTGCCTTGCGGCAGGCGTCGGGCAGACACTGCGACGTCCTCAAGTGCCTCCCCGAGCCCAAAGCGTCCCGGCCCCGAGCTCGGGCGGCGGGAAGGGCTAGCAGAGGCCGGCCAAGCCCCGGCAGTCGGGCTGCCGCTTGCGAGGTCACGGCACGAGAGCAACGGCATTGGCCAGGAGCAGGCAGGTGTCGTGAGGTCCCGGAGGAGAGCAGCTGGGAAGGCTGCAGAGAAGACGAGTGCCTGCGGACGAGAGCCGACGGAAGCGGGGATGTTCGGAGGGACGGCCTTTCTCTTCCGCAGGAGCCCTTAGGAGGGCTGAAGCCCTGCTTTCCTTTCAATGGCTAAACATGGGCCTGCTGGTGGTGGGAGGCGGTGAAGGCAGGCCTCCTTTTGCACGGTTTGCGTGCGCAGCTCCTGCTTTGCCTACGAAAGTGCCGTTCTCTCGAGCCTACGTGTCGTCTCCCTGTGACCTTTCCCGGGCTCGCTCCGGGGTGGGGGGGGGCTGCGCGCGGGTCGTGTGGGTGTGTTTGGGCTCGGGCGGGGGGCGGGGGGGGCGGGGGCGTCTGTCTGTTTGGGCTCAGTCAGGGGGCGGGAGGGGCGGGGCTTCTGTCTGTTTGGGGGCGGGGTGTGTGTGTGTGTGTGTGTGTGTGTGTGTGTGTGTGTGTGTGTGTGTGTGTGTGTGTGTGTGTGTGTGTGTGTGTGTGTGTGTGTGTGTGTGTGTGTGTGTGTGTGTGTGTGTGTGTGTGTGTGTGTGTGTGTGTGTGTGTGTGTGTGTGTGTGTGTGTGTGTGTGTGTGTGTGTGTGTGTGTGTGTGTGTGTGTGTGTGTGTGTGTGTGTGTGTGTGTGTGTGTGTGTGTGTGTGTGTGTGTGTGTGTGTGTGTGTGTGTGTGTGTGTGTGTGTGTGTCGGGGGGGGACACTAGGGCCTCTGCACACTCCGCCTGGGAACTGCCCCGGGGCTAAGAGCTGGGGGGGGGGGCAGGCTCCCAGGGCAGGCAGCCTGGGGCCGCAGGGCACCTCTGCCGGGAAGCAAGGGACGGTGCTGCTCGCCTGCTGGAACTTGGCCCTCGGGAGGCCGCATTTCCACTGCAAGGGCAGTGCGGCACAGCTTGCGAGAGGGCAGACGCAGAGGCAGGTGAAGGGGCCGGGCGGGGCTGGGAGGTGGATTGTGATGCCGTTTCCACGGCAGCGAGGCGAGTGCCTTGCGGCAGGCGTCGGGCAGACACTGCGACGTCCTCAAGTGCCTCCCCGAGCCCAAAGCGTCCCGGCCCCGAGCTCGGGCGGCGGGAAGGGCTAGCAGAGGCCGGCCAAGCCCCGGCAGTCGGGCTGCCGCTTGCGAGGTCACGGCACGAGAGCAACGGCATTGGCCAGGAGCAGGCAGGTGTCGTGAGGTCCCGGAGGAGAGCAGCTGGGAAGGCTGCAGAGAAGACGAGTGCCTGCGGACGAGAGCCGACGGAAGCGGGGATGTTCGGAGGGACGGCCTTTCTCTTCCGCAGGAGCCCTTAGGAGGGCTGAAGCCCTGCTTTCCTTTCAATGGCTAAACATGGGCCTGCTGGTGGTGGGAGGCGGTGAAGGCAGGCCTCCTTTTGCACGGTTTGCGTGCGCAGCTCCTGCTTTGCCTACGAAAGTGCCGTTCTCTCGAGCCTACGTGTCGTCTCCCTGTGACCTTTCCCGGGCTCGCTCCGGGGTGGGGGGGGGCTGCGCGCGGGTCGTGTGGGTGTGTTTGGGCTCGGGCGGGGGGTGGGGGGGCGGGGCGTCTGTCTGTTTGGGCTCAGTCAGGGGGCGGGAGGGGCGGGGCTTCTGTCTCTTTGGGCTCACTGGGGGGGGCGGGGTGTGTGTGTGTGTGTGTGTGTGTGTGTGTGTGTGTGTGTGTGTGTGTGTGTGTGTGTGTGTGTGTGTGTGTGTGTGTGTGTGTGTGTGTGTGTGTGTGTGTGTGTGTGTGTGTGTGTGTGTGTGTGTGTGTGTGTGTGTGTGTGTGTGTGTGTGTGTGTGTGTGTGTGTGTGTGTGTGTGTGTGTGTGTGTGTGTGTGTGTGTGTGTGTGTGTGTGTGTGTGTGTGTGTGTGTGTGTGTGTGTGTGTGTGTGTGTGTGTGTGTGTGTCGGGGGGGGACACTAGGGCCTCTGCACACTCCGCCTGGGAACTGCCCCGGGGCTAAGAGCTGGGGGGGGGGGCAGGCTCCCAGGGCAGGCAGCCTGGGGCCGCAGGGCACCTCTGCCGGGAAGCAAGGGACGGTGCTGCTCGCCTGCTGGAACTTGGCCCTCGGGAGGCCGCATTTCCACTGCAAGGGCAGTGCGGCACAGCTTGCGAGAGGGCAGACGCAGAGGCAGGTGAAGGGGCCGGGCGGGGCTGGGAGGTGGATTGTGATGCCGTTTCCACGGCAGCGAGGCGAGTGCCTTGCGGCAGGCGTCGGGCAGACACTGCGACGTCCTCAAGTGCCTCCCCGAGCCCAAAGCGTCCCGGCCCCGAGCTCGGGCGGCGGGAAGGGCTAGCAGAGGCCGGCCAAGCCCCGGCAGTCGGGCTGCCGCTTGCGAGGTCACGGCACGAGAGCAACGGCATTGGCCAGGAGCAGGCAGGTGTCGTGAGGTCCCGGAGGAGAGCAGCTGGGAAGGCTGCAGAGAAGACGAGTGCCTGCGGACGAGAGCCGACGGAAGCGGGGATGTTCGGAGGGACGGCCTTTCTCTTCCGCAGGAGCCCTTAGGAGGGCTGAAGCCCTGCTTTCCTTTCAATGGCTAAACATGGGCCTGCTGGTGGTGGGAGGCGGTGAAGGCAGGCCTCCTTTTGCACGGTTTGCGTGCGCAGCTCCTGCTTTGCCTACGAAAGTGCCGTTCTCTCGAGCCTACGTGTCGTCTCCCTGTGACCTTTCCCGGGCTCGCTCCGGGGTGGGGGGGGGCTGCGCGCGGGTCGTGTGGGTGTGTTTGGGCTCGGGCGGGGGGTGGGGGGGCGGGGCGTCTGTCTGTTTGGGCTCAGTCAGGGGGCGGGAGGGGCGGGGCTTCTGTCTCTTTGGGCTCACTGGGGGGGGCGGGGTGTGTGTGTGTGTGTGTGTGTGTGTGTGTGTGTGTGTGTGTGTGTGTGTGTGTGTGTGTGTGTGTGTGTGTGTGTGTGTGTGTGTGTGTGTGTGTGTGTGTGTGTGTGTGTGTGTGTGTGTGTGTGTGTGTGTGTGTGTGTGTGTGTGTGTGTGTGTGTGTGTGTGTGTGTGTGTGTGTGTGTGTGTGTGTGTGTGTGTGTGTGTGTGTGTGTGTGTGTGTGTGTGTGTGTGTGTGTGTGTGTGTGTGTGTCGGGGGGGGACACTAGGGCCTCTGCACACTCCGCCTGGGAACTGCCCCGTGGCTAAGAGCTGGGGGGGGGGCAGGCTCCCAGGGCAGGCAGCCTGGGGCCGCAGGGCACCTCTGCCGGGAAGCAAGGGACGGTGCTGCTTGGCTGGTGGAACTTGGCCCTCGGGAGGCCGGATTTCCACTCCCAGGGCAGTGCCGCAGAGCTTGCGAGAGGGCAGACGCAGAGGAAGGTGAAGGGGCCGGGCGTGGCTGGGAGGTGGATTGTGATGCCGTTTCCACGGCAGCGAGGCGAGTGCCTTGCGGCAGGCGTCGGGCAGACACTGTGACGTCATCAAGTGCCTCACCGAGTCCAAAGCGGCCCGGCCGAGAGCTGAGGCGGCGGGAAGGGCTAGCAGAGGCCGGCGAAGCCAAGACAGTCGGGCTGCCGCTTGTGAGGTCACGGCACGAGAGCAACGGGATTGGCCAGGAGCAGGCAGGTGTCATGAGGTCATGGAGGAGAGCAGCTGGGAAGGCTGCAGAGAAGACGAGTGCCTGCGGACGAGAGCCGACGGAAGCGGGGATGTGCGGAGTGACGGCGTTTCTCTTCCGCAGGAGCCCTTAGGAGGGCTGAAGCCCTGCTTTCCTTTCAATGGCGAAACACGGGCCTGCTGGTGGTGGGAGGCAGTGAAGGAAGGCCTCCTTTTGCATGGTTTGCGTGTGCAGCTCCTGCTTTGCCTATGAAAGTGCCTTTCTCTCGAGCCATGTGTTGTCTCACTTTGACCTTTCCTGGGCTCACTGTGGGGGCGGGGCGTGTGGGTGTGTTTGGGCTCAGTCAGGGGGCGGGGGGGTGGGGCGTCTGTCTGTTTGGGCTCAGTCAGGGGGCGGGAGGGGCGGGGCTTCTGTCTGTTTGGGCTCACTGGGGGGGGCGGGGCGTGTGTGTGTGTGTGTGTGTGTGTGTGTGTGTGTGTGTGTGTGTGTGTGTGTGTGTGTGTGTGTGTGTGGGTGGGGGTGTGTGTGTGTGTGTGTGTGTGTGTGTGTGTGTGTGTGTGTGTGTGTGTGTGTGTGTGTGTGTGTGTGTGTGTGTGTGTGGGGGGTGTGTGTGTGTGTGTGTGTGTGTGTGTGTGTGTGTGTGTGTGTGTGTGTGTGTGTGTGTGTGTGTGTGTGTGTGTGTGTGTGTGTGTGTGTGTCGGGGGGGGACACTAGGGCCTCTGCACACTCCGCCTGGGAACTGCCCCGGGGCTAAGAGCTGGGGGGGGGGGCAGGCTCCCAGGGCAGGCAGCCTGGGGCCGCAGGGCACCTCTGCCGGGAAGCAAGGGACGGTGCTGCTCGCCTGCTGGAACTTGGCCCTCGGGAGGCCGCATTTCCACTGCAAGGGCAGTGCGGCACAGCTTGCGAGAGGGCAGACGCAGAGGCAGGTGAAGGGGCCGGGCGGGGCTGGGAGGTGGATTGTGATGCCGTTTCCACGGCAGCGAGGCGAGTGCCTTGCGGCAGGCGTCGGGCAGACACTGCGACGTCCTCAAGTGCCTCCCCGAGCCCAAAGCGTCCCGGCCCCGAGCTCGGGCGGCGGGAAGGGCTAGCAGAGGCCGGCCAAGCCCCGGCAGTCGGGCTGCCGCTTGCGAGGTCACGGCACGAGAGCAACGGCATTGGCCAGGAGCAGGCAGGTGTCGTGAGGTCCCGGAGGAGAGCAGCTGGGAAGGCTGCAGAGAAGACGAGTGCCTGCGGACGAGAGCCGACGGAAGCGGGGATGTTCGGAGGGACGGCCTTTCTCTTCCGCAGGAGCCCTTAGGAGGGCTGAAGCCCTGCTTTCCTTTCAATGGCTAAACATGGGCCTGCTGGTGGTGGGAGGCGGTGAAGGCAGGCCTCCTTTTGCACGGTTTGCGTGCGCAGCTCCTGCTTTGCCTACGAAAGTGCCGTTCTCTCGAGCCTACGTGTCGTCTCCCTGTGACCTTTCCCGGGCTCGCTCCGGGGTGGGGGGGGGGCTGCGCGCGGGTCGTGTGGGTGTGTTTGGGCTCGGGCGGGGGGCGGGGGGGCGGGGCGTCTGTCTGTTTGGGCTCAGTCAGGGGGCGGGAGGGGCGGGGCTTCTGTCTGTTTGGGGGCGGGGTGGGTGGGTGGGTGGGTGGGTGGGTGGGTGTGTGTGTGTGTGTGTGTGTGTGTGTGTGTGTGTGTGTGTGTGTGTGTGTGTGTGTGTGTGTGTGTGTGTGTGTGTGTGTGTGTGTGTGTGTGTGTGTGTGTGTGTGTGTGTGTGTGTGTGTGTGTGTGTGTGTGTGTGTGTGTGTGTGTGTGTGTGTGTGTGTGTGTGTGTGTGTGTGTGTGTGTGTGTGTGTCGGGGGGGGACACTAGGGCCTCTGCACACTCCGCCTGGGAACTGCCCCGGGGCTAAGAGCTGGGGGGGGGGGCAGGCTCCCAGGGCAGGCAGCCTGGGGCCGCAGGGCACCTCTGCCGGGAAGCAAGGGACGGTGCTGCTCGCCTGCTGGAACTTGGCCCTCGGGAGGCCGCATTTCCACTGCAAGGGCAGTGCGGCACAGCTTGCGAGAGGGCAGACGCAGAGGCAGGTGAAGGGGCCGGGCGGGGCTGGGAGGTGGATTGTGATGCCGTTTCCACGGCAGCGAGGCGAGTGCCTTGCGGCAGGCGTCGGGCAGACACTGCGACGTCCTCAAGTGCCTCCCCGAGCCCAAAGCGTCCCGGCCCCGAGCTCGGGCGGCGGGAAGGGCTAGCAGAGGCCGGCCAAGCCCCGGCAGTCGGGCTGCCGCTTGCGAGGTCACGGCACGAGAGCAACGGCATTGGCCAGGAGCAGGCAGGTGTCGTGAGGTCCCGGAGGAGAGCAGCTGGGAAGGCTGCAGAGAAGACGAGTGCCTGCGGACGAGAGCCGACGGAAGCGGGGATGTTCGGAGGGACGGCCTTTCTCTTCCGCAGGAGCCCTTAGGAGGGCTGAAGCCCTGCTTTCCTTTCAATGGCTAAACATGGGCCTGCTGGTGGTGGGAGGCGGTGAAGGCAGGCCTCCTTTTGCACGGTTTGCGTGCGCAGCTCCTGCTTTGCCTACGAAAGTGCCGTTCTCTCGAGCCTACGTGTCGTCTCCCTGTGACCTTTCCCGGGCTCGCTCCGGGGTGGGGGGGGGCTGCGCGCGGGTCGTGTGGGTGTGTTTGGGCTCGGGCGGGGGGTGGGGGGGCGGGGCGTCTGTCTGTTTGGGCTCAGTCAGGGGGCGGGAGGGGCGGGGCTTCTGTCTCTTTGGGCTCACTGGGGGGGGCGGGGTGTGTGTGTGTGTGTGTGTGTGTGTGTGTGTGTGTGTGTGTGTGTGTGTGTGTGTGTGTGTGTGTGTGTGTGTGTGTGTGTGTGTGTGTGTGTGTGTGTGTGTGTGTGTGTGTGTGTGTGTGTGTGTGTGTGTGTGTGTGTGTGTGTGTGTGTGTGTGTGTGTGTGTGTGTGTGTGTGTGTGTGTGTGTGTGTGTGTGTGTGTGTGTGTGTGTGTGTGTGTGTGTGTGTGTGTGTGTGTGTGTCGGGGGGGGACACTAGGGCCTCTGCACACTCCGCCTGGGAACTGCCCCGGGGCTAAGAGCTGGGGGGGGGGGCAGGCTCCCAGGGCAGGCAGCCTGGGGCCGCAGGGCACCTCTGCCGGGAAGCAAGGGACGGTGCTGCTCGCCTGCTGGAACTTGGCCCTCGGGAGGCCGCATTTCCACTGCAAGGGCAGTGCGGCACAGCTTGCGAGAGGGCAGACGCAGAGGCAGGTGAAGGGGCCGGGCGGGGCTGGGAGGTGGATTGTGATGCCGTTTCCACGGCAGCGAGGCGAGTGCCTTGCGGCAGGCGTCGGGCAGACACTGCGACGTCCTCAAGTGCCTCCCCGAGCCCAAAGCGTCCCGGCCCCGAGCTCGGGCGGCGGGAAGGGCTAGCAGAGGCCGGCCAAGCCCCGGCAGTCGGGCTGCCGCTTGCGAGGTCACGGCACGAGAGCAACGGCATTGGCCAGGAGCAGGCAGGTGTCGTGAGGTCCCGGAGGAGAGCAGCTGGGAAGGCTGCAGAGAAGACGAGTGCCTGCGGACGAGAGCCGACGGAAGCGGGGATGTTCGGAGGGACGGCCTTTCTCTTCCGCAGGAGCCCTTAGGAGGGCTGAAGCCCTGCTTTCCTTTCAATGGCTAAACATGGGCCTGCTGGTGGTGGGAGGCGGTGAAGGCAGGCCTCCTTTTGCACGGTTTGCGTGCGCAGCTCCTGCTTTGCCTACGAAAGTGCCGTTCTCTCGAGCCTACGTGTCGTCTCCCTGTGACCTTTCCCGGGCTCGCTCCGGGGTGGGGGGGGGCTGCGCGCGGGTCGTGTGGGTGTGTTTGGGCTCGGGCGGGGGGTGGGGGGGCGGGGCGTCTGTCTGTTTGGGCTCAGTCAGGGGGCGGGAGGGGCGGGGCTTCTGTCTCTTTGGGCTCACTGGGGGGGGCGGGGTGTGTGTGTGTGTGTGTGTGTGTGTGTGTGTGTGTGTGTGTGTGTGTGTGTGTGTGTGTGTGTGTGTGTGTGTGTGTGTGTGTGTGTGTGTGTGTGTGTGTGTGTGTGTGTGTGTGTGTGTGTGTGTGTGTGTGTGTGTGTGTGTGTGTGTGTGTGTGTGTGTGTGTGTGTGTGTGTGTGTGTGTGTGTGTGTGTGTGTGTGTGTGTGTGTGTGTGTGTGTGTGTGTGTGTGTGTGTGTGTGTGTGTGTGTGTGTGTGTGTGTGTGTGTGTGTGTGTGTGTGTGTGTGTCGGGGGGGGACACTAGGGCCTCTGCACACTCCGCCTGGGAACTGCCCCGTGGCTAAGAGCTGGGGGGGGGGCAGGCTCCCAGGGCAGGCAGCCTGGGGCCGCAGGGCACCTCTGCCGGGAAGCAAGGGACGGTGCTGCTTGGCTGGTGGAACTTGGCCCTCGGGAGGCCGGATTTCCACTCCCAGGGCAGTGCCGCAGAGCTTGCGAGAGGGCAGACGCAGAGGAAGGTGAAGGGGCCGGGCGTGGCTGGGAGGTGGATTGTGATGCCGTTTCCACGGCAGCGAGGCGAGTGCCTTGCGGCAGGCGTCGGGCAGACACTGTGACGTCATCAAGTGCCTCACCGAGTCCAAAGCGGCCCGGCCGAGAGCTGAGGCGGCGGGAAGGGCTAGCAGAGGCCGGCGAAGCCAAGACAGTCGGGCTGCCGCTTGTGAGGTCACGGCACGAGAGCAACGGGATTGGCCAGGAGCAGGCAGGTGTCATGAGGTCATGGAGGAGAGCAGCTGGGAAGGCTGCAGAGAAGACGAGTGCCTGCGGACGAGAGCCGACGGAAGCGGGGATGTGCGGAGTGACGGCGTTTCTCTTCCGCAGGAGCCCTTAGGAGGGCTGAAGCCCTGCTTTCCTTTCAATGGCGAAACACGGGCCTGCTGGTGGTGGGAGGCAGTGAAGGAAGGCCTCCTTTTGCATGGTTTGCGTGTGCAGCTCCTGCTTTGCCTATGAAAGTGCCTTTCTCTCGAGCCATGTGTTGTCTCACTTTGACCTTTCCTGGGCTCACTGTGGGGGCGGGGCGTGTGGGTGTGTTTGGGCTCAGTCAGGGGGCGGGGGGGTGGGGCGTCTGTCTGTTTGGGCTCAGTCAGGGGGCGGGAGGGGCGGGGCTTCTGTCTGTTTGGGCTCACTGGGGGGGGCGGGGCGTGTGTGTGTGTGTGTGTGTGTGTGTGTGTGTGTGTGTGTGTGTGTGTGTGTGTGTGTGTGTGTGTGTGGGTGGGGGTGTGTGTGTGTGTGTGTGTGTGTGTGTGTGTGTGTGTGTGTGTGTGTGTGTGTGTGTGTGTGTGTGTGTGTGTGTGTGGGGTGTGTGTGTGTGTGTGTGTGTGTGTGTGTGTGTGTGTGTGTGTGTGTGTGTGTGTGTGTGTGTGTGTGTGTGTGTGTGTGTGTGTGTGTGTGTGTGTGTGTGTGTCGGGGGGGGACACTAGGGCCTCTGCACACTCCGCCTGGGAACTGCCCCGGGGCTAAGAGCTGGGGGGGGGGGCAGGCTCCCAGGGCAGGCAGCCTGGGGCCGCAGGGCACCTCTGCCGGGAAGCAAGGGACGGTGCTGCTCGCCTGCTGGAACTTGGCCCTCGGGAGGCCGCATTTCCACTGCAAGGGCAGTGCGGCACAGCTTGCGAGAGGGCAGACGCAGAGGCAGGTGAAGGGGCCGGGCGGGGCTGGGAGGTGGATTGTGATGCCGTTTCCACGGCAGCGAGGCGAGTGCCTTGCGGCAGGCGTCGGGCAGACACTGCGACGTCCTCAAGTGCCTCCCCGAGCCCAAAGCGTCCCGGCCCCGAGCTCGGGCGGCGGGAAGGGCTAGCAGAGGCCGGCCAAGCCCCGGCAGTCGGGCTGCCGCTTGCGAGGTCACGGCACGAGAGCAACGGCATTGGCCAGGAGCAGGCAGGTGTCGTGAGGTCCCGGAGGAGAGCAGCTGGGAAGGCTGCAGAGAAGACGAGTGCCTGCGGACGAGAGCCGACGGAAGCGGGGATGTTCGGAGGGACGGCCTTTCTCTTCCGCAGGAGCCCTTAGGAGGGCTGAAGCCCTGCTTTCCTTTCAATGGCTAAACATGGGCCTGCTGGTGGTGGGAGGCGGTGAAGGCAGGCCTCCTTTTGCACGGTTTGCGTGCGCAGCTCCTGCTTTGCCTACGAAAGTGCCGTTCTCTCGAGCCTACGTGTCGTCTCCCTGTGACCTTTCCCGGGCTCGCTCCGGGGTGGGGGGGGGCTGCGCGCGGGTCGTGTGGGTGTGTTTGGGCTCGGGCGGGGGGCGGGGGGGCGGGGCGTCTGTCTGTTTGGGCTCAGTCAGGGGGCGGGAGGGGCGGGGCTTCTGTCTGTTTGGGGGCGGGGTGGGTGGGTGGGTGGGTGGGTGTGTGTGTGTGTGTGTGTGTGTGTGTGTGTGTGTGTGTGTGTGTGTGTGTGTGTGTGTGTGTGTGTGTGTGTGTGTGTGTGTGTGTGTGTGTGTGTGTGTGTGTGTGTGTGTGTGTGTGTGTGTGTGTGTGTGTGTGTGTGTGTGTGTGTGTGTGTGTGTGTGTGTGTGTGTGTGTGTGTGTGTGTGTGTGTGTGTGTGTGTGTGTGTGTGTGTGTGTGTGTGTGTGTGTGTGTGTGTGTGTGTGTGTGTGTGTGTGTGTGTGTGTGTGTGTGTCGGGGGGGGACACTAGGGCCTCTGCACACTCCGCCTGGGAACTGCCCCGGGGCTAAGAGCTGGGGGGGGGGGGCAGGCTCCCAGGGCAGGCAGCCTGGGGCCGCAGGGCACCTCTGCCGGGAAGCAAGGGACGGTGCTGCTCGCCTGCTGGAACTTGGCCCTCGGGAGGCCGCATTTCCACTGCAAGGGCAGTGCGGCACAGCTTGCGAGAGGGCAGACGCAGAGGCAGGTGAAGGGGCCGGGCGGGGCTGGGAGGTGGATTGTGATGCCGTTTCCACGGCAGCGAGGCGAGTGCCTTGCGGCAGGCGTCGGGCAGACACTGCGACGTCCTCAAGTGCCTCCCCGAGCCCAAAGCGTCCCGGCCCCGAGCTCGGGCGGCGGGAAGGGCTAGCAGAGGCCGGCCAAGCCCCGGCAGTCGGGCTGCCGCTTGCGAGGTCACGGCACGAGAGCAACGGCATTGGCCAGGAGCAGGCAGGTGTCGTGAGGTCCCGGAGGAGAGCAGCTGGGAAGGCTGCAGAGAAGACGAGTGCCTGCGGACGAGAGCCGACGGAAGCGGGGATGTTCGGAGGGACGGCCTTTCTCTTCCGCAGGAGCCCTTAGGAGGGCTGAAGCCCTGCTTTCCTTTCAATGGCTAAACATGGGCCTGCTGGTGGTGGGAGGCGGTGAAGGCAGGCCTCCTTTTGCACGGTTTGCGTGCGCAGCTCCTGCTTTGCCTACGAAAGTGCCGTTCTCTCGAGCCTACGTGTCGTCTCCCTGTGACCTTTCCCGGGCTCGCTCCGGGGTGGGGGGGGGCTGCGCGCGGGTCGTGTGGGTGTGTTTGGGCTCGGGCGGGGGGCGGGGGGGCGGGGCGTCTGTCTGTTTGGGCTCAGTCAGGGGGCGGGAGGGGCGGGGCTTC
Source organism: Pelecanus crispus (assembly GCF_030463565.1). NCBI lineage: Eukaryota > Metazoa > Chordata > Aves > Pelecaniformes > Pelecanidae > Pelecanus > Pelecanus crispus. The sequence goes on from NW_027461273.1 coordinate 70,115, forward strand.
TGTCTGTTTGGGGGCGGGGTGGGTGGGTGGGTGGGTGGGTGGGTGGGTGTGTGTGTGTGTGTGTGTGTGTGTGTGTGTGTGTGTGTGTCGGGGGGGGACACTAGGGCCTCTGCACACTCCGCCTGGGAACTGCCCCGGGGCTAAGAGCTGGGGGGGGGGCAGGCTCCCAGGGCAGGCAGCCCGGGGCCGCAGGGCACCTCTGCCGGGAAGCAAGGGACGGTGCTGCTCGCCTGCTGGAACTTGGCCCTCGGGAGGCCGCATTTCCACTGCAAGGGCAGTGCGGCACAGCTTGCGAGAGGGCAGACGCAGAGGCAGGTGAAGGGGCCGGGCGGGGCTGGGAGGTGGATTGTGATGCCGTTTCCACGGCAGCGAGGCGAGTGCCTTGCGGCAGGCGTCGGGCAGACACTGCGACGTCCTCAAGTGCCTCCCCGAGCCCAAAGCGTCCCGGCCCCGAGCTCGGGCGGCGGGAAGGGCTAGCAGAGGCCGGCCAAGCCCCGGCAGTCGGGCTGCCGCTTGCGAGGTCACGGCACGAGAGCAACGGCATTGGCCAGGAGCAGGCAGGTGTCATGAGGTCATGGAGGAGAGCAGCTGGGAAGGCTGCAGAGAAGACGAGTGCCTGCGGACGAGAGCCGACGGAAGCGGGGATGTGCGGAGTGACGGCGTTTCTCTTCCGCAGGAGCCCTTAGGAGGGCTGAAGCCCTGCTTTCCTTTCAATGGCGAAACACGGGCCTGCTGGTGGTGGGAGGCAGTGAAGGAAGGCCTCCTTTTGCATGGTTTGCGTGTGCAGCTCCTGCTTTGCCTATGAAAGTGCCTTTCTCTCGAGCCATGTGTTGTCTCACTTTGACCTTTCCTGGGCTCACTGTGGGGGCGGGGCGTGTGGGTGTGTTTGGGCTCAGTCAGGGGGCGGGGGGGTGGGGCGTCTGTCTGTTTGGGCTCAGTCAGGGGGCGGGAGGGGCGGGGCTTCTCTCTGTTTGGGCTCACTGGGGGGGGCGGGGCGTGTGTGTGTGTGTGTGTGTGTGTGTGTGTGTGTGTGTGTGTGTGTGTGTGTGTGTGTGTGTGTGTGTGTGTGTGTGTGTGTGTGTGTGTGTGTGTGTGTGTGTGTGTGTGTGTGTGTGTGTGTGTGTGTGTGTGTGTGTGTGTGTGTGTGTGTGTGTGTGTGTGTGTGTGTGTGTGTGTGTGTGTGTGTGTGTGTGTGTGTGTGTGTGTGTGTGTGTGTGTGTGTCGGGGGGGGACACTAGGGCCTCTGCACACTCCGCCTGGGAACTGCCCCGGGGCTAAGAGCTGGGGGGGGGGGCAGGCTCCCAGGGCAGGCAGCCTGGGGCCGCAGGGCACCTCTGCCGGGAAGCAAGGGACGGTGCTGCTCGCCTGCTGGAACTTGGCCCTCGGGAGGCCGCATTTCCACTGCAAGGGCAGTGCGGCACAGCTTGCGAGAGGGCAGACGCAGAGGCAGGTGAAGGGGCCGGGCGGGGCTGGGAGGTGGATTGTGATGCCGTTTCCACGGCAGCGAGGCGAGTGCCTTGCGGCAGGCGTCGGGCAGACACTGCGACGTCCTCAAGTGCCTCCCCGAGCCCAAAGCGTCCCGGCCCCGAGCTCGGGCGGCGGGAAGGGCTAGCAGAGGCCGGCCAAGCCCCGGCAGTCGGGCTGCCGCTTGCGAGGTCACGGCACGAGAGCAACGGCATTGGCCAGGAGCAGGCAGGTGTCGTGAGGTCCCGGAGGAGAGCAGCTGGGAAGGCTGCAGAGAAGACGAGTGCCTGCGGACGAGAGCCGACGGAAGCGGGGATGTTCGGAGGGACGGCCTTTCTCTTCCGCAGGAGCCCTTAGGAGGGCTGAAGCCCTGCTTTCCTTTCAATGGCTAAACATGTGGGCCTGCTGGTGGTGGGAGGCGGTGAAGGCAGGCCTCCTTTTGCACGGTTTGCGTGCGCAGCTCCTGCTTTGCCTACGAAAGTGCCGTTCTCTCGAGCCTACGTGTCGTCTCCCTGTGACCTTTCCCGGGCTCGCTCCGGGGTGGGGGGGGGGCTGCGCGCGGGTCGTGTGGGTGTGTTTGGGCTCGGGCGGGGGGTGGGGGGGCGGGGCTTCTGTCTGTTTGGGCTCACTGGGGGGGGCGGGGCGTGTGTGTGTGTGTGTGTGTGTGTGTGTGTGTGTGTGTGTGTGTGTGTGTGTGTGTGTGTGTGTGTGTGTGTGTGTGTGTGTGTGTGTGTGTGTGTGTGTGTGTGTGTGTGTGTGTGTGTGTGTGTGTGTGTGTGTGTGTGTGTGTGTGTGTGTGTGTGTGTCGGGGGGGGACACTAGGGCCTCTGCACACTCCGCCTGGGAACTGCCCCGTGGCTAAGAGCTGGGGGGGGGGCAGGCTCCCAGGGCAGGCAGCCTGGGGCCGCAGGGCACCTCTGCCGGGAAGCAAGGGACGGTGCTGCTTGGCTGGTGGAACTTGGCCCTCGGGAGGCCGGATTTCCACTCCCAGGGCAGTGCCGCAGAGCTTGCGAGAGGGCAGACGCAGAGGAAGGTGAAGGGGCCGGGCGTGGCTGGGAGGTGGATTGTGATGCCGTTTCCACGGCAGCGAGGCGAGTGCCTTGCGGCAGGCGTCGGGCAGACACTGTGACGTCATCAAGTGCCTCACCGAGTCCAAAGCGGCCCGGCCGAGAGCTGAGGCGGCGGGAAGGGCTAGCAGAGGCCGGCGAAGCCAAGACAGTCGGGCTGCCGCTTGTGAGGTCATGGCACGAGAGCAACGGGATTGGCCAGGAGCAGGCAGGTGTCATGAGGTCATGGAGGAGAGCAGCTGGGAAGGCTGCAGAGAAGACGAGTGCCTGCGGACGAGAGCCGACGGAAGCGGGGATGTGCGGAGTGACGGCGTTTCTCTTCCGCAGGAGCCCTTAGGAGGGCTGAAGCCCTGCTTTCCTTTCAATGGCGAAACACGGGCCTGCTGGTGGTGGGAGGCAGTGAAGGAAGGCCTCCTTTTGCATGGTTTGCGTGTGCAGCTCCTGCTTTGCCTATGAAAGTGCCTTTCTCTCGAGCCATGTGTTGTCTCACTTTGACCTTTCCTGGGCTCACTGTGGGGGCGGGGCGTGTGGGTGTGTTTGGGCTCAGTCAGGGGGCGGGGGGGTGGGGCGTCTGTCTGTTTGGGCTCAGTCAGGGGGCGGGAGGGGCGGGGCTTCTGTCTGTTTGGGCTCACTGGGGGGGGCGGGGCGTGTGTGTGTGTGTGTGTGTGTGTGTGTGTGTGTGTGTGTGTGTGTGTGTGTGTGTGTGTGTGTGTGTGTGTGTGTGTGTGTGTGTGTGTGTGTGTGTGTGTGTGTGTGTGTGTGTGTGTGTGTGTGTGTGTGTGTGTGTGTGTGTGTGTGTGTGTGTGTGTGTGTGTGTGTGTGTGTGTGTGTGTGTGTGTGTGTGTGTGTGTGTGTGTGTGTGTGTGTGTGTGTGTGTGTGTGTGTGTGTGTGTGTGTGTGTGTGTGTGTGTGTGTGTGTGTGTGTGTGTGTGTGTGTGTGTGTGTGTGTGTGTGTGTGTGTGTGTGTGTGTGTGTGTGTGTCGGGGGGGGACACTAGGGCCTCTGCACACTCCGCCTGGGAACTGCCCCGGGGCTAAGAGCTGGGGGGGGGGGCAGGCTCCCAGGGCAGGCAGCCTGGGGCCGCAGGGCACCTCTGCCGGGAAGCAAGGGACGGTGCTGCTCGCCTGCTGGAACTTGGCCCTCGGGAGGCCGCATTTCCACTGCAAGGGCAGTGCGGCACAGCTTGCGAGAGGGCAGACGCAGAGGCAGGTGAAGGGGCCGGGCGGGGCTGGGAGGTGGATTGTGATGCCGTTTCCACGGCAGCGAGGCGAGTGCCTTGCGGCAGGCGTCGGGCAGACACTGCGACGTCCTCAAGTGCCTCCCCGAGCCCAAAGCGTCCCGGCCCCGAGCTCGGGCGGCGGGAAGGGCTAGCAGAGGCCGGCCAAGCCCCGGCAGTCGGGCTGCCGCTTGCGAGGTCACGGCACGAGAGCAACGGCATTGGCCAGGAGCAGGCAGGTGTCGTGAGGTCCCGGAGGAGAGCAGCTGGGAAGGCTGCAGAGAAGACGAGTGCCTGCGGACGAGAGCCGACGGAAGCGGGGATGTTCGGAGGGACGGCCTTTCTCTTCCGCAGGAGCCCTTAGGAGGGCTGAAGCCCTGCTTTCCTTTCAATGGCTAAACATGGGCCTGCTGGTGGTGGGAGGCGGTGAAGGCAGGCCTCCTTTTGCACGGTTTGCGTGCGCAGCTCCTGCTTTGCCTACGAAAGTGCCGTTCTCTCGAGCCTACGTGTCGTCTCCCTGTGACCTTTCCCGGGCTCGCTCCGGGGTGGGGGGGGGCTGCGCGCGGGTCGTGTGGGTGTGTTTGGGCTCGGGCGGGGGGTGGGGGGGCGGGGCGTCTGTCTGTTTGGGCTCAGTCAGGGGGCGGGAGGGGCGGGGCTTCTGTCTCTTTGGGCTCACTGGGGGGGGCGGGGTGTGTGTGTGTGTGTGTGTGTGTGTGTGTGTGTGTGTGTGTGTGTGTGTGTGTGTGTGTGTGTGTGTGTGTGTGTGTGTGTGTGTGTGTGTGTGTGTGTGTGTGTGTGTGTGTGTGTGTGTGTGTGTGTGTGTGTGTGTGTGTGTGTGTGTGTGTGTGTGTGTGTGTGTGTGTGTGTGTGTGTGTGTGTGTGTGTGTGTGTGTGTGTGTGTGTGTGTGTGTGTGTGTGTGTGTGTGTGTGTGTGTGTGTGTGTGTGTGTGTGTGTGTGTGTGTCGGGGGGGGACACTAGGGCCTCTGCACACTCCGCCTGGGAACTGCCCCGGGGCTAAGAGCTGGGGGGGGGGGGCAGGCTCCCAGGGCAGGCAGCCCGGGGCCGCAGGGCACCTCTGCCGGGAAGCAAGGGACGGTGCTGCTCGCCTGCTGGAACTTGGCCCTCGGGAGGCCGCATTTCCACTGCAAGGGCAGTGCGGCACAGCTTGCGAGAGGGCAGACGCAGAGGCAGGTGAAGGGGCCGGGCGGGGCTGGGAGGTGGATTGTGATGCCGTTTCCACGGCAGCGAGGCGAGTGCCTTGCGGCAGGCGTCGGGCAGACACTGCGACGTCCTCAAGTGCCTCCCCGAGCCCAAAGCGTCCCGGCCCCGAGCTCGGGCGGCGGGAAGGGCTAGCAGAGGCCGGCCAAGCCCCGGCAGTCGGGCTGCCGCTTGCGAGGTCACGGCACGAGAGCAACGGCATTGGCCAGGAGCAGGCAGGTGTCGTGAGGTCCCGGAGGAGAGCAGCTGGGAAGGCTGCAGAGAAGACGAGTGCCTGCGGACGAGAGCCGACGGAAGCGGGGATGTTCGGAGGGACGGCCTTTCTCTTCCGCAGGAGCCCTTAGGAGGGCTGAAGCCCTGCTTTCCTTTCAATGGCTAAACATGGGCCTGCTGGTGGTGGGAGGCGGTGAAGGCAGGCCTCCTTTTGCACGGTTTGCGTGCGCAGCTCCTGCTTTGCCTACGAAAGTGCCGTTCTCTCGAGCCTACGTGTCGTCTCCCTGTGACCTTTCCCGGGCTCGCTCCGGGGTGGGGGGGGGCTGCGCGCGGGTCGTGTGGGTGTGTTTGGGCTCGGGCGGGGGGTGGGGGGGCGGGGCGTCTGTCTGTTTGGGCTCAGTCAGGGGGCGGGAGGGGCGGGGCTTCTGTCTCTTTGGGCTCACTGGGGGGGGCGGGGTGTGTGTGTGTGTGTGTGTGTGTGTGTGTGTGTGTGTGTGTGTGTGTGTGTGTGTGTGTGTGTGTGTGTGTGTGTGTGTGTGTGTGTGTGTGTGTGTGTGTGTGTGTGTGTGTGTGTGTGTGTGTGTGTGTGTGTGTGTGTGTGTGTGTGTGTGTGTGTGTGTGTGTGTGTGTGTGTGTGTGTGTGTGTGTGTGTGTGTGTGTGTGTGTGTGTGTGTGTGTGTGTGTGTGTGTGTGTGTGTGTGTGTGTGTGTGTGTGTGTGTCGGGGGGGGACACTAGGGCCTCTGCACACTCCGCCTGGGAACTGCCCCGGGGCTAAGAGCTGGGGGGGGGGGGCAGGCTCCCAGGGCAGGCAGCCTGGGGCCGCAGGGCACCTCTGCCGGGAAGCAAGGGACGGTGCTGCTCGCCTGCTGGAACTTGGCCCTCGGGAGGCCGCATTTCCACTGCAAGGGCAGTGCGGCACAGCTTGCGAGAGGGCAGACGCAGAGGCAGGTGAAGGGGCCGGGCGGGGCTGGGAGGTGGATTGTGATGCCGTTTCCACGGCAGCGAGGCGAGTGCCTTGCGGCAGGCGTCGGGCAGACACTGCGACGTCCTCAAGTGCCTCCCCGAGCCCAAAGCGTCCCGGCCCCGAGCTCGGGCGGCGGGAAGGGCTAGCAGAGGCCGGCCAAGCCCCGGCAGTCGGGCTGCCGCTTGCGAGGTCACGGCACGAGAGCAACGGCATTGGCCAGGAGCAGGCAGGTGTCGTGAGGTCCCGGAGGAGAGCAGCTGGGAAGGCTGCAGAGAAGACGAGTGCCTGCGGACGAGAGCCGACGGAAGCGGGGATGTTCGGAGGGACGGCCTTTCTCTTCCGCAGGAGCCCTTAGGAGGGCTGAAGCCCTGCTTTCCTTTCAATGGCTAAACATGGGCCTGCTGGTGGTGGGAGGCGGTGAAGGCAGGCCTCCTTTTGCACGGTTTGCGTGCGCAGCTCCTGCTTTGCCTACGAAAGTGCCGTTCTCTCGAGCCTACGTGTCGTCTCCCTGTGACCTTTCCCGGGCTCGCTCCGGGGTGGGGGGGGGCTGCGCGCGGGTCGTGTGGGTGTGTTTGGGCTCGGGCGGGGGGTGGGGGGGCGGGGCGTCTGTCTGTTTGGGCTCAGTCAGGGGGCGGGAGGGGCGGGGCTTCTGTCTCTTTGGGCTCACTGGGGGGGGCGGGGTGTGTGTGTGTGTGTGTGTGTGTGTGTGTGTGTGTGTGTGTGTGTGTGTGTGTGTGTGTGTGTGTGTGTGTGTGTGTGTGTGTGTGTGTGTGTGTGTGTGTGTGTGTGTGTGTGTGTGTGTGTGTGTGTGTGTGTGTGTGTGTGTGTGTGTGTGTGTGTGTGTGTGTGTGTGTGTGTGTGTGTGTGTGTGTGTGTGTGTGTGTGTGTGTGTGTGTGTGTGTGTGTGTGTGTGTGTGTGTGTGTGTGTGTGTCGGGGGGGGACACTAGGGCCTCTGCACACTCCGCCTGGGAACTGCCCCGGGGCTAAGAGCTGGGGGGGGGGGCAGGCTCCCAGGGCAGGCAGCCTGGGGCCGCAGGGCACCTCTGCCGGGAAGCAAGGGACGGTGCTGCTCGCCTGCTGGAACTTGGCCCTCGGGAGGCCGCATTTCCACTGCAAGGGCAGTGCGGCACAGCTTGCGAGAGGGCAGACGCAGAGGCAGGTGAAGGGGCCGGGCGGGGCTGGGAGGTGGATTGTGATGCCGTTTCCACGGCAGCGAGGCGAGTGCCTTGCGGCAGGCGTCGGGCAGACACTGCGACGTCCTCAAGTGCCTCCCCGAGCCCAAAGCGTCCCGGCCCCGAGCTCGGGCGGCGGGAAGGGCTAGCAGAGGCCGGCCAAGCCCCGGCAGTCGGGCTGCCGCTTGCGAGGTCACGGCACGAGAGCAACGGCATTGGCCAGGAGCAGGCAGGTGTCGTGAGGTCCCGGAGGAGAGCAGCTGGGAAGGCTGCAGAGAAGACGAGTGCCTGCGGACGAGAGCCGACGGAAGCGGGGATGTTCGGAGGGACGGCCTTTCTCTTCCGCAGGAGCCCTTAGGAGGGCTGAAGCCCTGCTTTCCTTTCAATGGCTAAACATGGGCCTGCTGGTGGTGGGAGGCGGTGAAGGCAGGCCTCCTTTTGCACGGTTTGCGTGCGCAGCTCCTGCTTTGCCTACGAAAGTGCCGTTCTCTCGAGCCTACGTGTCGTCTCCCTGTGACCTTTCCCGGGCTCGCTCCGGGGTGGGGGGGGGCTGCGCGCGGGTCGTGTGGGTGTGTTTGGGCTCGGGCGGGGGGTGGGGGGGCGGGGCGTCTGTCTGTTTGGGCTCAGTCAGGGGGCGGGAGGGGCGGGGCTTCTGTCTCTTTGGGCTCACTGGGGGGGGCGGGGTGTGTGTGTGTGTGTGTGTGTGTGTGTGTGTGTGTGTGTGTGTGTGTGTGTGTGTGTGTGTGTGTGTGTGTGTGTGTGTGTGTGTGTGTGTGTGTGTGTGTGTGTGTGTGTGTGTGTGTGTGTGTGTGTGTGTGTGTGTGTGTGTGTGTGTGTGTGTGTGTGTGTGTGTGTGTGTGTGTGTGTGTGTGTGTGTGTGTGTGTGTGTGTGTGTGTGTGTGTGTGTGTGTGTGTGTGTGTGTGTGTGTGTGTGTGTGTGTGTGTGTGTCGGGGGGGGGACACTAGGTGTGTGTGTGTGTGTCGGGGGGGGACACTAGGGCCTCTGCACACTCCGCCTGGGAACTGCCCCGTGGCTAAGAGCTGGGGGGGGGGCAGGCTCCCAGGGCAGGCAGCCTGGGGCCGCAGGGCACCTCTGCCGGGAAGCAAGGGACGGTGCTGCTTGGCTGGTGGAACTTGGCCCTCGGGAGGCCGGATTTCCACTCCCAGGGCAGTGCCGCAGAGCTTGCGAGAGGGCAGACGCAGAGGAAGGTGAAGGGGCCGGGCGTGGCTGGGAGGTGGATTGTGATGCCGTTTCCACGGCAGCGAGGCGAGTGCCTTGCGGCAGGCGTCGGGCAGACACTGTGACGTCATCAAGTGCCTCACCGAGTCCAAAGCGGCCCGGCCGAGAGCTGAGGCGGCGGGAAGGGCTAGCAGAGGCCGGCGAAGCCAAGACAGTCGGGCTGCCGCTTGTGAGGTCACGGCACGAGAGCAACGGGATTGGCCAGGAGCAGGCAGGTGTCATGAGGTCATGGAGGAGAGCAGCTGGGAAGGCTGCAGAGAAGACGAGTGCCTGCGGACGAGAGCCGACGGAAGCGGGGATGTGCGGAGTGACGGCGTTTCTCTTCCGCAGGAGCCCTTAGGAGGGCTGAAGCCCTGCTTTCCTTTCAATGGCGAAACACGGGCCTGCTGGTGGTGGGAGGCAGTGAAGGAAGGCCTCCTTTTGCATGGTTTGCGTGTGCAGCTCCTGCTTTGCCTATGAAAGTGCCTTTCTCTCGAGCCATGTGTTGTCTCACTTTGACCTTTCCTGGGCTCACTGTGGGGGCGGGGCGTGTGGGTGTGTTTGGGCTCAGTCAGGGGGCGGGGGGGTGGGGCGTCTGTCTGTTTGGGCTCAGTCAGGGGGCGGGAGGGGCGGGGCTTCTGTCTGTTTGGGCTCACTGGGGGGGGCGGGGCGTGTGTGTGTGTGTGTGTGTGTGTGTGTGTGTGTGTGTGTGTGTGTGTGTGTGTGTGTGTGTGTGTGTGTGGGTGGGGGTGTGTGTGTGTGTGTGTGTGTGTGTGTGTGTGTGTGTGTGTGTGTGTGTGTGTGTGTGTGTGTGTGTGTGTGTGTGTGTGGGGGTGTGTGTGTGTGTGTGTGTGTGTGTGTGTGTGTGTGTGTGTGTGTGTGTGTGTGTGTGTGTGTGTGTGTGTGTCGGGGGGGGGACACTAGGGCCTCTGCACACTCCGCCTGGGAACTGCCCCGGGGCTAAGAGCTGGGGGGGGGGGCAGGCTCCCAGGGCAGGCAGCCTGGGGCCGCAGGGCACCTCTGCCGGGAAGCAAGGGACGGTGCTGCTCGCCTGCTGGAACTTGGCCCTCGGGAGGCCGCATTTCCACTGCAAGGGCAGTGCGGCACAGCTTGCGAGAGGGCAGACGCAGAGGCAGGTGAAGGGGCCGGGCGGGGCTGGGAGGTGGATTGTGATGCCGTTTCCACGGCAGCGAGGCGAGTGCCTTGCGGCAGGCGTCGGGCAGACACTGCGACGTCCTCAAGTGCCTCCCCGAGCCCAAAGCGTCCCGGCCCCGAGCTCGGGCGGCGGGAAGGGCTAGCAGAGGCCGGCCAAGCCCCGGCAGTCGGGCTGCCGCTTGCGAGGTCACGGCACGAGAGCAACGGCATTGGCCAGGAGCAGGCAGGTGTCGTGAGGTCCCGGAGGAGAGCAGCTGGGAAGGCTGCAGAGAAGACGAGTGCCTGCGGACGAGAGCCGACGGAAGCGGGGATGTTCGGAGGGACGGCCTTTCTCTTCCGCAGGAGCCCTTAGGAGGGCTGAAGCCCTGCTTTCCTTTCAATGGCTAAACATGGGCCTGCTGGTGGTGGGAGGCGGTGAAGGCAGGCCTCCTTTTGCACGGTTTGCGTGCGCAGCTCCTGCTTTGCCTACGAAAGTGCCGTTCTCTCGAGCCTACGTGTCGTCTCCCTGTGACCTTTCCCGGGCTCGCTCCGGGGTGGGGGGGGGCTGCGCGCGGGTCGTGTGGGTGTGTTTGGGCTCGGGCGGGGGGCGGGGGGGCGGGGCGTCTGTCTGTTTGGGCTCAGTCAGGGGGCGGGAGGGGCGGGGCTTCTGTCTGTTTGGGGGCGGGGTGGGTGGGTGGGTGGGTGGGTGGGTGGGTGTGTGTGTGTGTGTGTGTGTGTGTGTGTGTGTGTGTGTGTGTGTGTGTGTGTGTGTGTGTGTGTGTGTGTGTGTGTGTGTGTGTGTGTGTGTGTGTGTGTGTGTGTGTGTGTGTGTGTGTGTGTGTGTGTCGGGGGGGGACACTAGGGCCTCTGCACACTCCGCCTGGGAACTGCCCCGGGGCTAAGAGCTGGGGGGGGGGGGCAGGCTCCCAGGGCAGGCAGCCTGGGGCCGCAGGGCACCTCTGCCGGGAAGCAAGGGACGGTGCTGCTCGCCTGCTGGAACTTGGCCCTCGGGAGGCCGCATTTCCACTGCAAGGGCAGTGCGGCACAGCTTGCGAGAGGGCAGACGCAGAGGCAGGTGAAGGGGCCGGGCGGGGCTGGGAGGTGGATTGTGATGCCGTTTCCACGGCAGCGAGGCGAGTGCCTTGCGGCAGGCGTCGGGCAGACACTGCGACGTCCTCAAGTGCCTCCCCGAGCCCAAAGCGTCCCGGCCCCGAGCTCGGGCGGCGGGAAGGGCTAGCAGAGGCCGGCCAAGCCCCGGCAGTCGGGCTGCCGCTTGCGAGGTCACGGCACGAGAGCAACGGCATTGGCCAGGAGCAGGCAGGTGTCGTGAGGTCCCGGAGGAGAGCAGCTGGGAAGGCTGCAGAGAAGACGAGTGCCTGCGGACGAGAGCCGACGGAAGCGGGGATGTTCGGAGGGACGGCCTTTCTCTTCCGCAGGAGCCCTTAGGAGGGCTGAAGCCCTGCTTTCCTTTCAATGGCTAAACATGGGCCTGCTGGTGGTGGGAGGCGGTGAAGGCAGGCCTCCTTTTGCACGGTTTGCGTGCGCAGCTCCTGCTTTGCCTACGAAAGTGCCGTTCTCTCGAGCCTACGTGTCGTCTCCCTGTGACCTTTCCCGGGCTCGCTCCGGGGTGGGGGGGGGCTGCGCGCGGGTCGTGTGGGTGTGTTTGGGCTCGGGCGGGGGGCGGGGGGGCGGGGCGTCTGTCTGTTTGGGCTCAGTCAGGGGGCGGGAGGGGCGGGGCTTCTGTCTGTTTGGGGGCGGGGTGGGTGGGTGGGTGGGTGGGTGGGTGGGTGGGTGTGTGTGTGTGTGTGTGTGTGTGTGTGTGTGTGTGTGTGTCGGGGGGGGGACACTAGGGCCTCTGCACACTCCGCCTGGGAACTGCCCCGGGGCTAAGAGCTGGGGGGGGGGCAGGCTCCCAGGGCAGGCAGCCCGGGGCCGCAGGGCACCTCTGCCGGGAAGCAAGGGACGGTGCTGCTCGCCTGCTGGAACTTGGCCCTCGGGAGGCCGCATTTCCACTGCAAGGGCAGTGCGGCACAGCTTGCGAGAGGGCAGACGCAGAGGCAGGTGAAGGGGCCGGGCGGGGCTGGGAGGTGGATTGTGATGCCGTTTCCACGGCAGCGAGGCGAGTGCCTTGCGGCAGGCGTCGGGCAGACACTGCGACGTCCTCAAGTGCCTCCCCGAGCCCAAAGCGTCCCGGCCCCGAGCTCGGGCGGCGGGAAGGGCTAGCAGAGGCCGGCCAAGCCCCGGCAGTCGGGCTGCCGCTTGCGAGGTCACGGCACGAGAGCAACGGCATTGGCCAGGAGCAGGCAGGTGTCATGAGGTCATGGAGGAGAGCAGCTGGGAAGGCTGCAGAGAAGACGAGTGCCTGCGGACGAGAGCCGACGGAAGCGGGGATGTGCGGAGTGACGGCGTTTCTCTTCCGCAGGAGCCCTTAGGAGGGCTGAAGCCCTGCTTTCCTTTCAATGGCGAAACACGGGCCTGCTGGTGGTGGGAGGCAGTGAAGGAAGGCCTCCTTTTGCATGGTTTGCGTGTGCAGCTCCTGCTTTGCCTATGAAAGTGCCTTTCTCTCGAGCCATGTGTTGTCTCACTTTGACCTTTCCTGGGCTCACTGTGGGGGCGGGGCGTGTGGGTGTGTTTGGGCTCAGTCAGGGGGCGGGGGGGTGGGGCGTCTGTCTGTTTGGGCTCAGTCAGGGGGCGGGAGGGGCGGGGCTTCTCTCTGTTTGGGCTCACTGGGGGGGGCGGGGCGTGTGTGTGTGTGTGTGTGTGTGTGTGTGTGTGTGTGTGTGTGTGTGTGTGTGTGTGTGTGTGTGTGTGTGTGTGTGTGTGTGTGTGTGTGTGTGTGTGTGTGTGTGTGTGTGTGTGTGTGTGTGTGTGTGTGTGTGTGTGTGTGTGTGTGTGTGTGTGTGTGTGTGTGTGTGTGTGTGTGTGTGTGTGTGTGTGTGTGTGTGTGTGTGTGTGTGTGTGTGTGTGTGTGTGTGTGTGTGTGTGTGTGTGTGTGTGTGTGTGTGTGTGTGTGTGTGTGTGTGTGTGTGTGTGTGTGTGTGTGTGTGTGTGTGTGTGTGTGTGTCGGGGGGGGACACTAGGGCCTCTGCACACTCCGCCTGGGAACTGCCCCGGGGCTAAGAGCTGGGGGGGGGGGCAGGCTCCCAGGGCAGGCAGCCTGGGGCCGCAGGGCACCTCTGCCGGGAAGCAAGGGACGGTGCTGCTCGCCTGCTGGAACTTGGCCCTCGGGAGGCCGCATTTCCACTGCAAGGGCAGTGCGGCACAGCTTGCGAGAGGGCAGACGCAGAGGCAGGTGAAGGGGCCGGGCGGGGCTGGGAGGTGGATTGTGATGCCGTTTCCACGGCAGCGAGGCGAGTGCCTTGCGGCAGGCGTCGGGCAGACACTGCGACGTCCTCAAGTGCCTCCCCGAGCCCAAAGCGTCCCGGCCCCGAGCTCGGGCGGCGGGAAGGGCTAGCAGAGGCCGGCCAAGCCCCGGCAGTCGGGCTGCCGCTTGCGAGGTCACGGCACGAGAGCAACGGCATTGGCCAGGAGCAGGCAGGTGTCGTGAGGTCCCGGAGGAGAGCAGCTGGGAAGGCTGCAGAGAAGACGAGTGCCTGCGGACGAGAGCCGACGGAAGCGGGGATGTTCGGAGGGACGGCCTTTCTCTTCCGCAGGAGCCCTTAGGAGGGCTGAAGCCCTGCTTTCCTTTCAATGGCTAAACATGGGCCTGCTGGTGGTGGGAGGCGGTGAAGGCAGGCCTCCTTTTGCACGGTTTGCGTGCGCAGCTCCTGCTTTGCCTACGAAAGTGCCGTTCTCTCGAGCCTACGTGTCGTCTCCCTGTGACCTTTCCCGGGCTCGCTCCGGGGTGGGGGGGGGCTGCGCGCGGGTCGTGTGGGTGTGTTTGGGCTCGGGCGGGGGGTGGGGGGGCGGGGCTTCTGTCTGTTTGGGCTCACTGGGGGGGGCGGGGCGTGTGTGTGTGTGTGTGTGTGTGTGTGTGTGTGTGTGTGTGTGTGTGTGTGTGTGTGTGTGTGTGTGTGTGTGTGTGTGTGTGTGTGTGTGTGTGTGTGTGTGTGTGTGTGTGTGTGTGTGTGTGTGTGTGTGTGTGTGTGTGTGTGTGTGTGTGTGTGTGTGTGTGTGTGCGGGGGGGGACACTAGGGCCTCTGCACACTCCGCCTGGGAACTGCCCCGTGGCTAAGAGCTGGGGGGGGGGGCAGGCTCCCAGGGCAGGCAGCCTGGGGCCGCAGGGCACCTCTGCCGGGAAGCAAGGGACGGTGCTGCTTGGCTGGTGGAACTTGGCCCTCGGGAGGCCGGATTTCCACTCCCAGGGCAGTGCCGCAGAGCTTGCGAGAGGGCAGACGCAGAGGAAGGTGAAGGGGCCGGGCGTGGCTGGGAGGTGGATTGTGATGCCGTTTCCACGGCAGCGAGGCGAGTGCCTTGCGGCAGGCGTCGGGCAGACACTGTGACGTCATCAAGTGCCTCACCGAGTCCAAAGCGGCCCGGCCGAGAGCTGAGGCGGCGGGAAGGGCTAGCAGAGGCCGGCGAAGCCAAGACAGTCGGGCTGCCGCTTGTGAGGTCATGGCACGAGAGCAACGGGATTGGCCAGGAGCAGCAGGTGTCATGAGGTCATGGAGGAGAGCAGCTGGGAAGGCTGCAGAGAAGACGAGTGCCTGCGGACGAGAGCCGACGGAAGCGGGGATGTGCGGAGTGACGGCGTTTCTCTTCCGCAGGAGCCCTTAGGAGGGCTGAAGCCTGCTTTCCTTTCAATGGCGAAACACGGGCCTGCTGGTGGTGGGAGGCAGTGAAGGAAGGCCTCCTTTTGCATGGTTTGCGTGTGCAGCTCCTGCTTTGCCTATGAAAGTGCCTTTCTCTCGAGCCATGTGTTGTCTCACTTTGACCTTTCCTGGGCTCACTGTGGGGGCGGGGCGTGTGGGTGTGTTTGGGCTCAGTCAGGGGGCGGGGGGGTGGGGCGTCTGTCTGTTTGGGCTCAGTCAGGGGCGGGAGGGGCGGGGCTTCTGTCTGTTTGGGCTCACTGGGGGGGCGGGGCGTGTGTGTGTGTGTGTGTGTGTGTGTGTGTGTGTGTGTGTGTGTGGTGTGTGTGTGTGTGTGTGTGTGTGTGTGTGTGTGTGTGTGTGTGTGTGTGTGTGTGTGTGTGTGTGTGTGTGTGTGTGTGTGTGTGTGTGTGTGTGTGTGTGTGTGTGTGTGTGTGTGTGTGTGTGTGTGTGTGTGTGTGTGTGTGTGTGTGTGTGTGTGTGTGTGTGTGTGTGTGTGTGTGTGTGTGTGTGTGTGTGTGTGTGTGTGTGTGTGTGTGTGTGTGTGTGTGTGTGTGTGTGTGTGTGTGTGTGTGTGTGTGTGTGTCGGGGGGGGACACTAGGGCCTCTGCACACTCCGCCTGGGAACTGCCCCGGGCTAAGAGCTGGGGGGGGGGGCAGGCTCCCAGGGCAGGCAGCCTGGGGCCGCAGGGCACCTCTGCCGGGAAGCAAGGGACGGTGCTGCTCGCCTGCTGGAACTTGGCCCTCGGGAGGCCGCATTTCCACTGCAAGGGCAGTGCGGCACAGCTTGCGAGAGGGCAGACGCAGAGGCAGGTGAAGGGGCCGGGCGGGGCTGGGAGGTGGATTGTGATGCCGTTTCCACGGCAGCGAGGCGAGTGCCTTGCGGCAGGCGTCGGGCAGACACTGCGACGTCCTCAGTGCCTCCCCGAGCCCAAAGCGTCCCGGCCCCGAGCTCGGGCGGCGGGAAGGGCTAGCAGAGGCCGGCCAAGCCCCCGGCAGTCGGGCTGCCGCTTGCGAGGTCACGGCACGAGAGCAACGGCATTGGCCAGGAGCAGGCAGGTGTCGTGAGGTCCCGGAGGAGAGCAGCTGGGAAGGCTGCAGAGAAGACGAGTGCCTGCGGACGAGAGCCGACGGAAGCGGGATGTTCGGAGGGACGGCCTTTCTCTTCCGCAGGAGCCCTTAGGAGGGCTGAAGCCCTGCTTTCCTTTCAATGGCTAAACATGGGCCTGCTGGTGGTGGGAGGCGGTGAAGGCAGGCCTCCTTTTGCACGGTTTGCGTGCGCAGCTCCTGCTTTGCCTACGAAAGTGCCGTTCTCTCGAGCCTACGTGTCGTCTCCCTGTGACCTTTCCCGGGCTCGCTCCGGGGGTGGGGGGGGGCTGCGCGCGGGGTCGTGTGGGTGTGTTTGGGCTCGGGCGGGGGGTGGGGGGGCGGGGCGTCTGTCTGTTTGGGCTCAGTCAGGGGGCGGGAGGGGCGGGGCTTCTGTCTCTTTGGGCTCACTGGGGGGGGCGGGGTGTGTGTGTGTGTGTGTGTGTGTGTGTGTGTGTGTGTGTGTGTGGTGGTGTGTGTGTGTGTGTGTGTGTGTGTGTGTGGTGTGTGTGTGTGTGTGTGTGTGTGTGTGTGTGTGTGTGTGTGTGTGTGTGTGTGGTGTGTGTGTGTGTGTGTGTGTGTGTGTGTGTGTGTGTGTGTGTGTGTGTGTGTGTGGTGTGTGTGTGTGTGTGTGTGTGTGTGTGTGTGTGTGTGTGTGTGTGTGTGTGTGTGTGTGTGTCGGGGGGGGACACTAGGGCCTCTGCACACTCCGCCTGGGAACTGCCCCGGGGCTAAGAGCTGGGGGGGGGGGCAGGCTCCCAGGGCAGGCAGCCCGGGGCCGCAGGGCACCTCTGCCGGGAAGCAAGGGACGGTGCTGCTCGCCTGCTGGAACTTGGCCCTCGGGAGGCCGCATTTCCACTGCAAGGGCAGTGCGGCACAGCTTGCGAGAGGGCAGACGCAGAGGCAGGTGAAGGGGCCGGGCGGGGCTGGGAGGTGGATTGTGATGCCGTTTCCACGGCAGCGAGGGCGAGTGCCTTGCGGCAGGCGTCGGGCAGACACTGCGACGTCCTCAAGTGCCTCCCCGAGCCCAAAGCGTCCCGGCCCCGAGCTCGGGCGGCGGGAAGGGCTAGCAGAGGCCGGCCAAGCCCCGGCAGTCGGGCTGCCGCTTGCGAGGTCACGGCACGAGAGCAACGGCATTGGCCAGGAGCAGGCAGGTGTCGTGAGGTCCCGGAGGAGAGCAGCTGGAAGGCTGCAGAGAAGACGAGTGCCTGCGGACGAGAGCCGACGGAAGCGGGGGATGTTCGGAGGGACGGCCTTTCTCTTCCGCAGGAGCCCTTAGGAGGGCTGAAGCCCTGCTTTCCTTTCAATGGCTAAACATGGGCCTGCTGGTGGTGGGAGGCGGTGAAGGCAGGCCTCCTTTTGCACGGTTTGCGTGCGCAGCTCCTGCTTTGCCTACGAAAGTGCCGTTCTCTCGAGCCTACGTGTCGTCTCCCTGTGACCTTTCCGGGCTCGCTCCGGGGTGGGGGGGGCTGCGCGCGGGTCGTGTGGTGGGTGTGTTTGGGCTCGGGCGGGGGGTGGGGGGCGGGGCGTCTGGTCTGTTTGGGCTCAGTCAGGGGGCGGGAGGGGCGGGGCTTCTGTCTCTTTGGGCTCACTGGGGGGGCGGGGTGTGTGTGTGTGTGTGTGTGTGTGTGTGTGGTGTGTGTGTGGTGTGTGTGTGTGTGTGTGTGTGTGTGTGGTGTGTGTGTGTGTGTGTGTGTGTGTGTGTGTGTGTGTGTGTGTGTGTGTGTGTGTGTGTGTGTGTGTGTGTGTGTGTGTGTGTGTGTGTGTGTGTGTGTGTGTGTGTGTGTGTGTGTGTGTGTGTGTGTGTGTGTGTGTGTGTGTGTGTGTGTGTGTGTGTGTGTGTGTGTGTGTGTGTGTGTGTGTGTGTGTGTGTGTGTGTGTGTGTGTGTGTGTGTGTGTGTGTGTGTCGGGGGGGGACACTAGGGCCTCTGCACACTCCGCCTGGGAACTGCCCCGGGGCTAAGAGCTGGGGGGGGGGGCAGGCTCCCAGGGCAGGCAGCCTGGGGCCGCAGGGCACCTCTGCCGGGAAGCAAGGGACGGTGCTGCTCGCCTGCTGGAACTTGGCCCTCGGGAGGCCGCATTTCCACTGCAAGGGCAGTGCGGCACAGCTTGCGAGAGGGCAGACGCAGAGGCAGGTGAAGGGGCCGGGCGGGGCTGGGAGGTGGATTGTGATGCCGTTTCCACGGCAGCGAGGCGAGTGCCTTGCGGCAGGCGTCGGGCAGACACTGCGACGTCCTCAAGTGCCTCCCCGAGCCCAAAGCGTCCCGGCCCCGAGCGTCGGGCGGCGGGAAGGGCTAGCAGAGGCGGCCAAGCCCCGGCAGTCGGGCTGCCGCTTGCGAGGTCACGGCACGAGAGCAACGGCATTGGCCAGGAGCAGGCAGGTGTCGTGAGGTCCCGGAGGAGAGCAGCTGGGAAGGCTGCAGAGAAGACGAGTGCCTGCGGACGAGAGCCGACGGAAGCGGGGATGTTCGGAGGGACGGCCTTTCTCTTCCGCAGGAGCCCTTAGGAGGCTGAAGCCCTGCTTTCCTTTCAATGGCTAAACATGGGCCTGCTGGTGGTGGGAGGCGGTGAAGGCAGGCCTCCTTTTGCACGGTTTGCGTGCGCAGCTCCTGCTTTGCCTACGAAAGTGCCGTTCTCTCGAGCCTACGTGTCGTCTCCCTGTGACCTTTCCCGGGCTCGCTCCGGGGTGGGGGGGGGGCTGCGCGCGGGTCGTGTGGGTGTGTTTGGGCTCGGGCGGGGGTGGGGGGGGCGGGGCGTCTGTCTGTTTGGGCTCAGTCAGGGGGCGGGAGGGGCGGGGCTTCTGTCTCTTTGGGCTCACTGGGGGGGGCGGGGTGTGTGTGTGTGTGTGTGTGTGTGTGTGTGTGTGTGTGTGTGTGTGTGTGTGTGTGTGTGTGTGTGTGTGTGTGTGTGTGTGTGTGTGTGTGTGTGTGTGTGTGTGTGTGTGTGTGTGTGTGTGTGTGTGTGTGTGTGTGTGTGTGTGTGTGTGTGTGTGTGTGTGTGTGTGTGTGTGTGTGTGTGTGTGTGTGTGTGTGTGTGTGTGTGTGTGTGTGGTGTGTGTGTGTGTGTGTGTGTGTGTGTGTGTGTGTGTGTGTGTCGGGGGGGGACACTAGGGCCTCTGCACACTCCGCCTGGGAACTGCCCCGGGGCTAAGAGCTGGGGGGGGGGGCAGGCTCCCAGGGCAGGCAGCCTGGGGCCGCAGGGCACCTCTGCCGGGAAGCAAGGGACGGTGCTGCTCGCCTGCTGGAACTTGGCCCTCGGAGGCCGCATTTCCACTGCAAGGGCAGTGCGGCACAGCTTGCGAGAGGGCAGACGCAGAGGCAGGTGAAGGGGCCGGGCGGGGCTGGGAGGTGGATTGTGATGCCGTTTCCACGGCAGCGAGGCGAGTGCCTTGCGGCAGGCGTCGGGCAGACACTGCGACGTCCTCAAGTGCCTCCCCGAGCCCCAAAGCGTCCCGGCCCCGAGCTCGGGCGGCGGGCGGAAGGGCTAGCAGAGGCCGGCCAAGCCCCGGCAGTCGGGCTGCCGCTTGCGAGGTCACGGCACGAGAGCAACGGCATTGGCCAGGAGCAGGCAGGTGTCGTGAGGTCCCGGAGGAGAGCAGCTGGGAAGGCTGCAGAGAAGACGAGTGCCTGCGGACGAGAGCCGACGGAAGCGGGGATGTGCGGAGTGACGGCGTTTCTCTTCCGCAGGAGCCCTTAGGAGGGCTGAAGCCCTGCTTTCCTTTCAATGGCGAAACACGGGCCTGCTGGTGGTGGGAGGCAGTGAAGGAAGGCCTCCTTTTGCATGGTTTGCGGTGTGCAGCTCCTGCTTTGCCTATGAAAGTGCCTTTCTCTCGAGCCATGTGTTGTCTCACTTTGACCTTTCCTGGGCTCACTGTGGGGGCGGGGCGTGTGGGTGTGTTTGGGCTCAGTCAGGGGGCGGGGGGGGTGGGGCGTCTGTCTGTTTGGGCTCAGTCAGGGGGCGGGAGGGGCGGGGCTTCTGTCTGTTTGGGCTCACTGGGGGGGGCGGGGCGTGTGTGTGTGTGTGTGTGTGTGTGTGTGTGTGTGTGTGTGTGTGTGTGTGTGTGGTGTGTGTGTGTGGGTGGGGGTGTGTGTGTGTGTGTGTGTGTGTGTGTGTGTGTGTGTGTGTGTGTGTGTGTGTGTGTGTGTGTGTGTGGTGTGTGTGTGTGGGGGTGTGTGTGTGTGTGTGTGTGTGTGTGTGTGTGTGTGTGTGTGTGTGTGTGTGTGTGTGTGTGTGTGTGTGTCGGGGGGGGACACTAGGGCCTCTGCACACTCCGCCTGGGAACTGCCCCGGGGCTAAGAGCTGGGGGGGGGGGGCAGGCTCCCAGGGCAGGCAGCCTGGGGCCGCAGGGCACCTCTGCCGGGAAGCAAGGGACGGTGCTGCTCGCCTGCTGGAACTTGGCCCTCGGGAGGCCGCATTTCCACTGCAAGGGCAGTGCGGCACAGCTTGCGAGAGGGCAGACCGCAGAGGCAGGTGAAGGGGCCGGGCGGGGCTGGGAGGTGGATTGTGATGCCGTTTCCACGGCAGCGAGGCGAGTGCCTTGCGGCAGGCGTCGGGCAGACACTGCGACGTCCTCAAGTGCCTCCCCGAGCCCAAAGCGTCCCGGCCCCGAGCTCGGGCGGCGGGAAGGGCTAGCAGAGGCCGGCCAAGCCCCGGCAGTCGGGCTGCCGCTTGCGAGGTCACGGCACGAGAGCAACGGCATTGGCCAGGAGCAGGCAGGTGTCGTGAGGTCCCGGAGGAGAGCAGCTGGGAAGGCTGCAGAGAAGACGAGTGCCTGCGGACGAGAGCCGACGGAAGCGGGGATGTTCGGAGGGACGGCCTTTCTCTTCCGCAGGAGCCCTTAGGAGGGCTGAAGCCCTGCTTTCCTTTCAATGGCTAAACATGGGCCTGCTGGTGGTGGGAGGCGGTGAAGGCAGGCCTCCTTTTGCACGGTTTGCGTGCGCAGCTCCTGCTTTGCCTACGAAAGTGCCGTTCTCTCGAGCCTACGTGTCGTCTCCCTGTGACCTTTCCCGGGCTCGCTCCGGGGTGGGGGGGGGCTGCGCGCGGGTCGTGTGGGTGTGTTTGGGCTCGGCGGGGGGCGGGGGGGCGGGGCGTCTGTCTGTTTGGGCTCAGTCAGGGGGCGGGAGGGGCGGGGCTTCTGTCTGTTTGGGGCGGGGGTGGGTGGGTGGGTGGGTGGGTGGGGTGGGTGTGTGTGTGTGTGTGTGTGTGTGTGTGTGTGTGTGTGTGGTGTGTGTGTGTGTGTGTGTGTGTGTGTGTGTGTGTGTGTGTGTGTGTGTGTGTGTGTGTGTGTGTGTGTGTGTGTGTGTGTGTGTGTGTGTGTGTGTGTGTCGGGGGGGGACACTAGGGCCTCTGCACACTCCGCCTGGGAACTGCCCCGGGGCTAAGAGCTGGGGGGGGGGGCAGGCTCCCAGGGCAGGCAGCCTGGGGCCGCAGGGCACCTCTGCCGGGAAGCAAGGGACGGTGCTGCTCGCCTGCTGGAACTTGGCCCTCGGGAGGCCGCATTTCCACTGCAAGGGCAGTGCGGCACAGCTTGCGAGAGGGCAGACGCAGAGGCAGGTGAAGGGGCCGGGCGGGGCTGGGAGGTGGATTGTGATGCCGTTTCCACGGCAGCGAGGCGAGTGCCTTGCGGCAGGCGTCGGGCAGACACTGCGACGTCCTCAAGTGCCTCCCCGAGCCCAAAGCGTCCCGGCCCCGAGCTCGGGCGGCGGGAAGGGCTAGCAGAGGCCGGCCAAGCCCCGGCAGTCGGGCTTGCCGCTTGCGAGGTCACGGCACGAGAGCAACGGCATTGGCCAGGAGCAGGCAGGTGTCGTGAGGTCCCGGAGGAGAGCAGCTGGGAAGGCTGCAGAGAAGACGAGTGCCTGCGGACGAGAGCCGACGGAAGCGGGGATGTTCGGAGGGACGGCCTTTCTCTTCCGCAGGAGCCCTTAGGAGGGCTGAAGCCCTGCTTTCCTTTCAATGGCTAAACATGGGCCTGCTGGTGGTGGGAGGCGGTGAAGGCAGGCCTCCTTTTGCACGGTTTGCGTGCGCAGCTCCTGCTTTGCCTACGAAAGTGCCGTTCTCTCGAGCCTACGTGTCGTCTCCCTGTGACCTTTCCCGGGCTCGCTCCGGGGTGGGGGGGGGCTGCGCGCGGGTCGTGTGGGTGTGTTTGGGCTCGGGCGGGGGGCGGGGGGGCGGGGCGTCTGTCTGTTTGGGCTCAGTCAGGGGGCGGGAGGGGCGGGGCTTCTGTCTGTTTGGGGGCGGGGTGGGTGGGTGGGTGGGTGGGTGGGTGGGTGTGTGTGTGTGTGTGTGTGTGTGTGTGTGTGTGTGTGTGTCGGGGGGGGGACACTAGGGCCTCTGCACACTCCGCCTGGGAACTGCCCCGGGGCTAAGAGCTGGGGGGGGGGCAGGCTCCCAGGGCAGGCAGCCCGGGGCCGCAGGGCACCTCTGCCGGGAAGCAAGGGACGGTGCTGCTCGCCTGCTGGAACTTGGCCCTCGGGAGGCCGCATTTCCACTGCAAGGGCAGTGCGGCACAGCTTGCGAGAGGGCAGACGCAGAGGCAGGTGAAGGGGCCGGGCGGGGCTGGGAGGTGGATTGTGATGCCGTTTCCACGGCAGCGAGGCGAGTGCCTTGCGGCAGGCGTCGGGCAGACACTGCGACGTCCTCAAGTGCCTCCCCGAGCCCAAAGCGTCCCGGCCCCGAGCTCGGGCGGCGGGAAGGGCTAGCAGAGGCCGGCCAAGCCCCGGCAGTCGGGCTGCCGCTTGCGAGGTCACGGCACGAGAGCAACGGCATTGGCCAGGAGCAGGCAGGTGTCATGAGGTCATGGAGGAGAGCAGCTGGGAAGGCTGCAGAGAAGACGAGTGCCTGCGGACGAGAGCCGACGGAAGCGGGGATGTGCGGAGTGACGGCGTTTCTCTTCCGCAGGAGCCCTTAGGAGGGCTGAAGCCCTGCTTTCCTTTCAATGGCGAAACACGGGCCTGCTGGTGGTGGGAGGCAGTGAAGGAAGGCCTCCTTTTGCATGGTTTGCGTGTGCAGCTCCTGCTTTGCCTATGAAAGTGCCTTTCTCTCGAGCCATGTGTTTGTCTCACTTTGACCTTTCCTGGGCTCACTGTGGGGGCGGGGCGTGTGGGTGTGTTTGGGCTCAGTCAGGGGGCGGGGGGGTGGGGCGTCTGTCTGTTTGGGCTCAGTCAGGGGGCGGGAGGGGCGGGGCTTCTCTCTGTTTGGGCTCACTGGGGGGGGCGGGGCGTGTGTGTGTGTGTGTGTGTGTGTGTGTGTGTGTGTGTGTGTGTGTGTGTGTGTGGTGTGTGTGTGGTGTGTGTGTGTGTGGTGTGTGTGTGTGTGTGTGTGTGTGTGTGTGTGTGTGTGTGTGTGTGTGTGTGTGTGTGTGTGTGTGTGTGTGTGTGTGTGTGTGTGTGTGTGTGTGTGTGTGTGTGTGTGTGTGTGTGTGTGTGTGTGTGTGTGTGTGTGTGTGT
>NW_027461274.1:0-92601 GCF_030463565.1 Pelecanus crispus
TCCCACGCCAAAGGGGCCAGCCCCGAAAGCTGTGGCCAGCCCTCGGCGTCCACTGCCGCCGCTTCCACGGCACCACAGAGCCTGGGGCTGCGGGCTCGCCTGTGCCGCCGAGGCCCCGACGTACGAGGCCCGCTCGGGGGGCGTTTTTTTGCCCGAAGCCGGCACGGGGCTTGCGAACGTCCGGGGATTTCTCCCACGCCAAAGGGGCCAGCCCCGAAAGCTGTGGCCAGCCCTCGGCGTCCACTGCCGCCGCTTCCACGGCACCACAGAGCCTGGGGCTGCGGGCTCGCCTGTGCCGCCGAGGCCCCGACGTACGAGGCCCGCTCGGGGGGCGTTTTTTTTTGCCCGAAGCCGGCACGGGGCTTGCGAACGTCCGGGGATTTCTCCCACGCCAAAGGGGCCAGCCCCGAAAGCTGTGGCCAGACCTCGGCGTCCACTGCCGCCGCTTCCACGGCACCACAGAGCCTGGGGCTGCGGGCTCGCCTGTGCCGCCTAGGCCCCGACGTACGAGGCCCGCTCGGGGGCGTTTTTTTGCCCGAAGCCGGCACGGGGGCTTGCGAACGTCCGGGGATTTCTCCCACGCCAAAGGGGCCAGCCCCGAAAGCTGTGGCCAGCCCTCGGCGTCCCACTGCCGCCGCTTCCATGGCACCACAGAGCCTGGGGCTGCGGTGTCACCGGTGCCGCCGAGGCCCCGACGTCGAGGCCCGCTCGGGGCCGTTTTTTGCCCGAAGCCGGCACGGGGCTTGCGAACGTCCGGCCATTTCTCCCACGCCAAGGGGGCCAGCCCCGAAAGCTGTGGCCGGCCCTCGGCGCCCACTGCCGCCGCTTCCACGGCACCACAGAGCCTGGGGCTGCGGTGTCACCGGTGCCGCCGAGGCCCCGACGTCCGAGGCCCGCTCGGGGCCGTTTTTTGCCCGAAGCCGGCACGGGCTTGCGAACGTCCGGCCATTTCTCCCACGCCAAAGGGGCCAGCCCCGAAAGCTGTGGCCAGCCCTCGGCGCCCACTGCCGCCGCTTCCACGGCACCACAGAGCCTGGGGCTGCGGTGTCACCGGTGCCGCCGAGGCCCCGACGTCCGAGGCCCGCTCGGGGCCGTTTTTTGCCCGAAGCCGGCACGGGGCTTGCGAACGTCCGGCGATTTCTCCCACGCCAAGGGGGCCAGCCCCGAAAGCTGTGGCCAGCCCTCGGCGCCCACTGGGGCCGCTTCCACGGCACCACAGAGCCTGGGGCTGCGGTGTCACCGGTGCCGCCGAGGCCCCGACGTCCGAGGCCCGCTCGGGGCCGTTTTTTGCCCGAAGCCGGCACGGGGCTTGCGAACGTCCGGCGATTTCTCCCACGCCAAAGGGGGCCAGCCCCGAAAGCTGTGGCCAGCCCTCGGCGTCCACTGCCGCCGCTTCCACGGCACCACAGAGCCTGGGGCTGCGGGCTCGCCTGTGCCGCCTAGGCCCCGACGTACGAGGCCCGCTCGGGGGGCGTTTTTTTTGCCCGAAGCCGGCACGGGGCTTGCGAACGTCCGGGGATTTCTCCCACGCCAAAGGGGGCCAGCCCCGAAAGCTGTGGCCAGCCCTCGGCGTCCACTGCCGCCGCTTCCACGGCACCACAGAGCCTGGGGCTGCGGGCTCGCCTGTGCCGCCTAGGCCCCGACGTACGAGGCCCGCTCGGGGGGCGTTTTTTTGCCCGAAGCCGGCACGGGGCTTGCGAACGTCCGGGGATTTCTCCCACGCCAAGGGGCCAGCCCCGAAAGCTGTGGCCAGCCCTCGGCGTCCACTGCCGTCGCTTCCACGGCACCACAGAGCCTGGGGCTGCGGGCTCGCCTGTGCCGCCGAGGCCCCGACGTACGAGGCCCGCTCGGGGGGCGTTTTTTTGCCCGAAGCCGGCACGGGGCTTGCGAACGTCCGGGGATTTCTCCCACGCCAAAGGGGCCAGCCCCGAAAGCTGTGGCCAGCCCTCGGCGTCCACTGCCGCCGCTTCCACGGCACCACAGAGCCTGGGGCTGCGGGGCTCGCCTGTGCCGCCGAGGCCCCGACGTACGAGGCCCGCTCGGGGGGGCGTTTTTTTTGCCCGAAGCCGGCACGGGGCTTGCGAACGTCCGGGGATTTCTCCCACGCCAAAGGGGCCAGCCCCGAAAGCTGTGGCCAGCCCTCGGCGTCCACTGCCGCCGCTTCCACGGCACCACAGAGCCTGGGGCTGCGGGCTCGCCTGTGCCGCCTAGGCCCCGACGTACGAGGCCCGCTCGGGGGGCGTTTTTTTTGCCCGAAGCCGGCACGGGGCTTGCGAACGTCCGGGGATTTCTCCCACGCCAAAGGGGCCAGCCCCGAAAGCTGTGGCCAGCCCTCGGCGTCCACCTGCCGCCGCTTCTACGGCACCACAGAGCCTGGGGCTGCGGGCTCGCCTGTGCCGCCTAGGCCCCGACGTCCGAGGCCCGCTCGGGGGGCGTTTTTTTTGCCCGAAGCCGGCACGGGGCTTGCGAACGTCCGGGGATTTCTCCCACGCCAAAGGGGCCAGCCCCGAAAGCTGTGGCCAGCCCTCGGCGTCCACTGCCGCCGCTTCCACGGCACCACAGAGCCTGGGGCTGCGGGCTCGCCTGTGCCGCCGAGGCCCCGACGTACGAGGCCCGCTCGGGGGGCGTTTTTTTGCCCGAAGCCGGCACGGGGCTTGCGAACGTCCGGGGATTTCTCCCACGCCAAAGGGGCCAGCCCCGAAAGCTGTGGCCAGCCCTCGGCGTCCACTGCCGCCGCTTCCACGGCACCACAGAGCCTGGGGGCTGCGGGCTCGCCTGTGCCGCCTAGGCCCCGACGTACGAGGCCCGCTCGGGGGGCGTTTTTTTTGCCCGAAGCCGGCACGGGGCTTGCGAACGTCCGGGGATTTCTCCCACGCCAAAGGGGCCAGCCCCGAAAGCTGTGGCCAGCCCTCGGCGTCCACTGCCGCCGCTTCCACGGCACCACAGAGCCTGGGGCTGCGGGCTCGCCTGTGCCGCCTAGGCCCCGACGTACGAGGCCCGCTCGGGGGGCGTTTTTTTGCCCGAAGCCGGCACGGGGCTTGCGAACGTCCGGGGATTTCTCCCACGCCAAAGGGGCCAGCCCCGAAAGCTGTGGCCAGCCCCTCGGCGTCCACTGCCGCCGCTTCCACGGCACCACAGAGCCTGGGGCTGCGGGCTCGCCTGTGCCGCCGAGGCCCCGACGTTCCGAGGCCCGCTCGGGGGGCGTTTTTTTTGCCCGAAGCCGGCACGGGGCTTGCGAACGTCCGGGGATTTCTCCCACGCCAAAGGGGCCAGCCCCGAAAGCTGTGGCCAGCCCTCGGCGTCCACTGCCGCCGCTTCCACGGCACCACAGAGCCTGGGGCTGCGGGCTCGCCTGTGCCGCCTAGGCCCCGACGTACGAGGCCCGCTCGGGGGGCGTTTTTTTGCCCGAAGCCGGCACGGGGCTTGCGAACGTCCGGGGATTTCTCCCACGCCAAAGGGGCCAGCCCCGAAAGCTGTGGCCAGCCCTCGGCGTCCACTGCCGCCCGCTTCCACGGCACCACAGAGCCTGGGGCTGCGGGCTCGCCTGTGCCGCCGAGGCCCCGACGTACGAGGCCCGCTCGGGGGGCGTTTTTTTTGCCCGAAGCCGGCACGGGGCTTGCGAACGTCCCGGGGATTTCTCCCACGCCAAAGGGGCCAGCCCCGAAAGCTGTGGCCAGCCCTCGGCGTCCACTGCCGCCGCTTCCACGGCACCACAGAGCCTGGGGCTGCGGGCTCGCCTGTGCCGCCGAGGCCCCGACGTACGAGGCCCGCTCGGGGGGCGTTTTTTTGCCCGAAGCCGGCACGGGGCTTGCGAACGTCCGGGGATTTCTCCCACGCCAAAGGGGCCAGCCCCGAAAGCTGTGGCCAGACCTCGGCGTCCCACTGCCGCCGCTTCCACGGCACCACAGAGCCTGGGGCTGCGGGCTCGCCTGTGCCGCCTAGGCCCCGACGTACGAGGCCCGCTCGGGGGCGTTTTTTTGCCCGAAGCCGGCACGGGGCTTGCGAACGTCCGGGGATTTCTCCCACGCCAAGGGGCCAGCCCCGAAAGCTGTGGCCAGCCCTCGGCGTCCACTGCCGCCGCTTCCATGGCACCACAGAGCCTGGGGCTGCGGTGTCACCGGTGCCGCCGAGGCCCCGACGTCCGAGGCCCGCTCGGGGCCGTTTTTTGCCCGAAGCCGGCACGGGGCTTGCGAACGTCCGGCCATTTCTCCCACGCCAAGGGGGCCAGCCCCGAAAGCTGTGGCCGGCCCTCGGCGCCCACTGCCGCCGCTTCCACGGCACCACAGAGCCTGGGGCTGCGGTGTCACCGGTGCCGCCGAGGCCCCGACGTCCCGAGGCCCGCTCGGGGCCGTTTTTTGCCCGAAGCCGGCACGGGGCTTGCGAACGTCCGGCCATTTCTCCCACGCCAAAGGGGCCAGCCCCGAAAGCTGTGGCCAGCCCTCGGCGCCCACTGCCGCCGCTTCCACGGCACCACAGAGCCTGGGGCTGCGGTGTCACCGGTGCCGCCGAGGCCCCGACGTCCGAGGCCCGCTCGGGGCCGTTTTTTGCCCGAAGCCGGCACGGGGCTTGCGAACGTCCGGCGATTTCTCCCACGCCAAGGGGGCCAGCCCCGAAAGCTGTGGCCAGCCCTCGGCGCCCCACTGGGGCCGCTTCCACGGCACCACAGAGCCTGGGGCTGCGGTGTCACCGGTGCCGCCGAGGCCCCGACGTCCGAGGCCCGCTCGGGGCCGTTTTTTGCCCGAAGCCGGCACGGGGCTTGCGAACGTCCGGCGATTTCTCCCACGCCAAAGGGGCCAGCCCCGAAAGCTGTGGCCAGCCCTCGGCGTCCACTGCCGCCGCTTCCACGGCACCACAGAGCCTGGGGCTGCGGGCTCGCCTGTGCCGCCTAGGCCCCGACGTACGAGGCCCGCTCGGGGGGCGTTTTTTTGCCCGAAGCCGGCACGGGGCTTGCGAACGTCCGGGGATTTCTCCCACGCCAAAGGGGCCAGCCCCGAAAGCTGTGGCCAGCCCTCGGCGTCCACTGCCGCCGCTTTCCACGGCACCACAGAGCCTGGGGCTGCGGGCTCGCCTGTGCCGCCTAGGCCCCGACGTACGAGGCCCGCTCGGGGGGCGTTTTTTTTGCCCGAAGCCGGCACGGGGCTTGCGAACGTCCGGGGATTTCTCCCACGCCAAAGGGGCCAGCCCCGAAAGCTGTGGCCAGCCCTCGGCGTCCACTGCCGTCGCTTCCACGGCACCACAGAGCCTGGGGCTGCGGGCTCGCCTGTGCCGCCGAGGCCCCGACGTACGAGGCCCGCTCGGGGGGCGTTTTTTTTTGCCCGAAGCTGGCACGGGGCTTGCGAACGTCCCGGGGATTTCTCCCACGCCAAAGGGGCCAGCCCCGAAAGCTGTGGCCAGCCCTCGGCGTCCACTGCCCGCCGCTTCCACGGCACCACAGAGCCTGGGGCTGCGGGCTCGCCTGTGCCGCCTAGGCCCCGACGTACGAGGCCCGCTCGGGGGGCGTTTTTTTGCCCGAAGCCGGCACGGGGCTTGCGAACGTCCGGGGATTCTCCCACGCCAAAGGGGCCAGCCCCGAAAGCTGTGGCCAGCCCTCGGCGTCCACTGCTGCCGCTTCCACGGCACCACAGAGCCTGGGGCTGCGGGCTCGCCTGTGCCGCCTAGGCCCCGACGTACGAGGCCCGCTCGGGGGGCGTTTTTTTGCCCGAAGCCGGCACGGGGCTTGCGAACGTCCGGGGATTTCTCCCACGCCAAAGGGGCCAGCCCCGAAAGCTGTGGCCAGCCCTCGGCGTCCACTGCCGCCGCTTCCACGGCACCACAGAGCCTGGGGCTGCGGGCTCGCCTGTGCCGCCTAGGCCCCGACGTACGAGGCCCGCTCGGGGGGCGTTTTTTTGCCCGAAGCCGGCACGGGGCTTGCGAACGGTCCGGCCATTTCTCCCACGCCAAGGGGGCCAGCCCCGAAAGCTGTGGCCAGCCCTCGGCGTCCACTGCCGCCGCTTCCACGGCACCACAGAGCCTGGGGCTGCGGGCTCGCCTGTGCCGCCTAGGCCCCGACGTACGAGGCCCGCTCGGGGGGCGTTTTTTTTGCCCGAAGCCGGCACGGGGCTTGCGAACGTCCGGGGATTTCTCCCACGCCAAAGGGGCCAGCCCCGAAAGCTGTGGCCAGCCCTCGGCGTCCACTGCCGCCGCTTCCACGGCACCACAGAGCCTGGGGCTGCGGGCTCGCCTGTGCCGCCTAGGCCCCGACGTACGAGGCCCGCTCGGGGGGCGTTTTTTTGCCCGAAGCCGGCACGGGGCTTGCGAACGTCCGAGGATTTCTCCCACGCCAAAGGGGCCAGCCCCGAAAGCTGTGGCCAGCCCTCGGCGTCCACTGCCGCCGCTTCCACGGCACCACAGAGCCTGGGGCTGCGGGCTCGCCTGTGCCGCCGAGGCCCCGACGTACGAGGCCCGCTCGGGGGGCGTTTTTTTGCCCGAAGCCGGCACGGGGCTTGCGAACGTCCGGGGATTTCTCCCACGCCAAAGGGGCCAGCCCCGAAAGCTGTGGCCAGCCCCTCGGCGTCCACTGCCGCCGCTTCCACGGCACCACAGAGCCTGGGGCTGCGGGCTCGCCTGTGCCGCCGAGGCCCCGACGTACGAGGCCCGCTCGGGGGGGCGTTTTTTGCCCGAAGCCGGCACGGGGCTTGCGAACGTCCGGGGATTTCTCCCACGCCAAAGGGGGCCAGCCCCGAAAGCTGTGGCCAGCCCTCGGCCGTCCACTGCCGCCGCTTCCACGGCACCACAGAGCCTGGGGCTGCGGGCTCGCCTGTGCCGCCGAGGGCCCCGACGTACGAGGCCCGCTCGGGGGGCGTTTTTTTGCCGAAGCCGGCACGGGGCTTGCGAACGTCCGGGGATTTCTCCCACGCCAAAGGGGCCAGCCCCGAAAGCTGTGGCCAGCCCTCGGCGTCCACTGCCGCCGCTTCCACGGCACCACAGAGCCTGGGGCTGCGGGCTCGCCTGTGCCGCCGAGGCCGCCGACGTACGAGGCCCGCTCGGGGGGCGTTTTTTTTTGCCCGAAGCCGGCACGGGGCTTGCGAACGTCCGGGATTTCTCCCACGCCAAAGGGGCCAGCCCCGAAAGCTGTGGCCAGCCCTCGGCGTCCACTGCCGCCGCTTCCACGGCACCACAGAGCCTGGGGCTGCGGGCTCGCCTGTGCCGCCTAGGCCCCGACGTCCGAGGCCCGCTCGGGGGGCGTTTTTTTTGCCCGAAGCCGGCACGGGGCTTGCGAACGTCCGGGGATTTCTCCCACGCCAAAGGGGCCAGCCCCGAAAGCTGTGGCCAGCCCTCGGCGTCCCACTGCCGCCGCTTCCACGGCACCACAGAGCCTGGGGCTGCGGGCTCGCCTGTGCCGCCTAGGCCCCGACGTACGAGGCCCGCTCGGGGGGCGTTTTTTTTGCCCGAAGCCGGCACGGGGCTTGCGAACGTCCGGCTATTTCTCCCACGCCAAGGGGGCCAGCCCCGAAAGCTGTGGCCAGCCCTCGGCGTCCACTGCCGCCGCTTCCACGGCACCACAGAGCCTGGGGCTGCGGGCTCGCCTGTGCCGCCTAGGCCCCGACGTACGAGGCCCGCTCGGGGGGGCGTTTTTTTGCCCGAAGCCGGCACGGGGCTTGCGAACGTCCGGGGATTTCTCCCACGCCAAAGGGGCCAGCCCCGAAAGCTGTGGCCAGCCCTCGGCGTCCACTGCCGCCGCTTCCACGGCACCACAGAGCCTGGGGCTGCGGGCTCGCCTGTGCCGCCGAGGCCCCGACGTACGAGGCCCGCTCGGGGGGCGTTTTTTTGCCCGAAGCCGGCACGGGGCTTGCGAACGTCCGGGGATTTCTCCCACGCCAAAGGGGCCAGCCCCGAAAGCTGTGGCCAGCCCTCGGCGTCCACTGCCGCCGCTTCCACGGCACCACAGAGCCTGGGGCTGCGGGCTCGCCTGTGCCGCCTAGGCCCCGACGTCCGAGGCCCGCTCGGGGGGCGTTTTTTTGCCCGAAGCCGGCACGGGGCTTGCGAACGTCCGGGGATTTCTCCCACGCCAAAGGGGCCAGCCCCGAAAGCTGTGGCCAGCCCTCGGCGTCCACTGCCGCCCGCTTCCACGGCACCACAGAGCCTGGGGCTGCGGGCTCGCCTGTGCCGCCTAGGCCCCGACGTACGAGGCCCGCTCGGGGGGCGTTTTTTTGCCCGAAGCCGGCACGGGGCTTGCGAACGTCCGGGGATTTCTCCCACGCCAAAGGGGCCAGCCCCGAAAGCTGTGGCCAGCCCTCGGCGTCCACTGCCGCCGCTTCCACGGCACCACAGAGCCTGGGGCTGCGGGCTCGCCTGTGCCGCCGAGGCCCTGACGTACGAGGCCCGCTCGGGGGGCGTTTTTTTGCCCGAAGCCGGCACGGGGCTTGCGAACGTCCGGGGATTTCTCCCACGCCAAAGGGGCCAGCCCCGAAAGCTGTGGCCAGCCCTCGGCGTCCACTGCCGCCGCTTCCACGGCACCACAGAGCCTGGGGCTGCGGGCTCGCCTGTGCCGCCGAGGCCCCGACGTACGAGGCCCGCTCGGGGGGGCGTTTTTTTGCCCGAAGCCGGCACGGGGCTTGCGAACGTCCGGGGATTTCTCCCACGCCAAAGGGGCCAGCCCCGAAAGCTGTGGCCAGCCCTCGGCGTCCACTGCCGCCGCTTCCACGGCACCACAGAGCCTGGGGCTGCGGGGCTCGCCTGTGCCGCCTAGGCCCCGACGTACGAGGCCCGCTCGGGGGGCGTTTTTTTGCCCGAAGCCGGCACGGGGCTTGCGAACGTCCGGGGATTTCTCCCACGCCAAAGGGGCCAGCCCCGAAAGCTGTGGCCAGCCCTCGGCGTCCACTGCCGCCGCTTCCATGGCACCACAGAGCCTGGGGCTGCGGTGTCACCGGTGCCGCCGAGGCCCCGACGTCCGAGGCCCGCTCGGGGCCGTTTTTTGCCCGAAGCCGGCACGGGGCTTGCGAACGTCCGGCGATTTCTCCCACGCCAAGGGGGCCAGCCCCGAAAGCTGTGGCCGGCCCTCGGCGCCCACTGCCGCCGCTTCCACGGCACCACAGAGCCTGGGGCTGCGGTGTCACCGGTGCCGCCGAGGCCCCGACGTCCGAGGCCCGCTCGGGGCCGTTTTTTGCCCGAAGCCGGCACGGGGCTTGCGAACGTCCGGCGATTTCTCCCACGCCAAAGGGGCCAGCCCCGAAAGCTGTGGCCAGCCCTCGGCGCCCACTGCCGCCGCTTCCACGGCACCACAGAGCCTGGGGCTGCGGTGTCACCGGTGCCGCCGAGGCCCCGACGTCCGAGGCCCGCTCGGGGCCGTTTTTTGCCCGAAGCCGGCACGGGGCTTGCGAACGTCCGGCGATTTCTCCCACGCCAAGGGGGCCAGCCCCGAAAGCTGTGGCCAGCCCTCGGCGCCCACTGGGGCCGCTTCCACGGCACCACAGAGCCTGGGGCTGCGGTGTCACCGGTGCCGCCGAGGCCCCGACGTCCGAGGCCCGCTCGGGGCCGTTTTTTGCCCGAAGCCGGCACGGGGCTTGCGAACGTCCGGCCATTTCTGCCACGCCAAGGGTGCCAGCCCCGAAAGCTGTGGCCGGCCCTCGGCGCCCACTGCCGCCGCTTCCACGGCACCACAGAGCCTGGGGCTGCGGTGTCACCGGTGCCACCGAGGCCCCGACGTCCGAGGCCCGCTCGGGGCCATTTTTTGCCCGAAGCCGGCACGGGGCTTGCGAACGTCCGGCGATTTCTCCCACGCCAAGGGGGCCAGCCCCGAAAGCTGTGGCCGGCCCTCGGCGCCCACTGCCGCCGCTTCCACGGCACCACAGAGCCTGGGGCTGCGGTGTCACCGGTGCCGCCGAGGCCCCGACGTCCGAGGCCCGCTCGGGGCCGTTTTTTGCCCGAAGCCGGCACGGGGCTTGCGAACGTCCGGCGATTTCTCCCACGCCAAAGGGGCCAGCCCCGAAAGCTGTGGCCAGCCCTCGGCGTCCACTGCCGCCGCTTCCACGGCACCACAGAGCCTGGGGCTGCGGGCTCGCCTGTGCCGCCTAGGCCCCGACGTACGAGGCCCGCTCGGGGGGCGTTTTTTTGCCCGAAGCCGGCACGGGGCTTGCGAACGTCCGGGGATTTCTCCCACGCCAAAGGGGCCAGCCCCGAAAGCTGTGGCCAGCCCTCGGCGTCCACTGCCGCCGCTTCCACGGCACCACAGAGCCTGGGGCTGCGGGCTCGCCTGTGCCGCCGAGGCCCCGACGTCCGAGGCCCGCTCGGGGGGCGTTTTTTTGCCCGAAGCCGGCACGGGGCTTGCGAACGTCCGGGGATTTCTCCCACGCCAAAGGGGCCAGCCCCGAAAGCTGTGGCCAGCCCTCGGCGTCCACTGCCGCCGCTTCCACGGCACCACAGAGCCTGGGGCTGCGGGCTCGCCTGTGCCGCCGAGGCCCCGACGTACGAGGCCCGCTCGGGGGGCGTTTTTTTGCCCGAAGCTGGCACGGGGCTTGCGAACGTCCGGGGATTTCTCCCACGCCAAAGGGGCCAGCCCCGAAAGCTGTGGCCAGCCCTCGGCGTCCACTGCCGCCGCTTCCACGGCACCACAGAGCCTGGGGCTGCGGGCTCGCCTGTGCCGCCGAGGCCCCGACGTACGAGGCCCGCTCGGGGGGCGTTTTTTTGCCCGAAGCCGGCACGGGGCTTGCGAACGTCCGGGGATTTCTCCCACGCCAAAGGGGCCAGCCCCGAAAGCTGTGGCCAGCCCTCGGCGTCCACTGCCGCCGCTTCCACGGCACCACAGAGCCTGGGGCTGCGGGCTCGCCTGTGCCGCCGAGGCCCCGACGTACGAGGCCCGCTCGGGGGGCGTTTTTTTGCCCGAAGCCGGCACGGGGCTTGCGAACGTCCGGGGATTTCTCCCACGCCAAAGGGGCCAGCCCCGAAAGCTGTGGCCAGCCCTCGGCGTCCACTGCCGCCGCTTCCACGGCACCACAGAGCCTGGGGCTGCGGGCTCGCCTGTGCCGCCTAGGCCCCGACGTACGAGGCCCGCTCGGGGGGCGTTTTTTTGCCCGAAGCCGGCACGGGGCTTGCGAACGTCCGGGGATTTCTCCCACGCCAAAGGGGCCAGCCCCGAAAGCTGTGGCCAGCCCTCGGCGTCCACTGCCGCCGCTTCCATGGCACCACAGAGCCTGGGGCTGCGGTGTCACCGGTGCCGCCGAGGCCCCGACGTCCGAGGCCCGCTCGGGGCCGTTTTTTGCCCGAAGCCGGCACGGGGCTTGCGAACGTCCGGCGATTTCTCCCACGCCAAGGGGGCCAGCCCCGAAAGCTGTGGCCGGCCCTCGGCGCCCACTGCCGCCGCTTCCACGGCACCACAGAGCCTGGGGCTGCGGTGTCACCGGTGCCGCCGAGGCCCCGACGTCCGAGGCCCGC
The DNA here is from genome assembly GCF_030463565.1 of Pelecanus crispus. Taxonomy (NCBI): domain Eukaryota; kingdom Metazoa; phylum Chordata; class Aves; order Pelecaniformes; family Pelecanidae; genus Pelecanus; species Pelecanus crispus. The sequence goes on from NW_027461274.1 coordinate 11,410, forward strand.
TCGGGGCCGTTTTTTGCCCGAAGCCGGCACGGGGCTTGCGAACGTCCGGCGATTTCTCCCACGCCAAAGGGGCCAGCCCCGAAAGCTGTGGCCAGCCCTCGGCGCCCACTGCCGCCGCTTCCACGGCACCACAGAGCCTGGGGCTGCGGTGTCACCGGTGCCGCCGAGGCCCCGACGTCCGAGGCCCGCTCGGGGCCGTTTTTTTGCCCGAAGCCGGCACGGGGCTTGCGAACGTCCGGCGATTTCTCCCACGCCAAGGGGGCCAGCCCCGAAAGCTGTGGCCAGCCCTCGGCGCCCACTGGGGCCGCTTCCACGGCACCACAGAGCCTGGGGCTGCGGTGTCACCGGTGCCGCCGAGGCCCCGACGTCCGAGGCCCGCTCGGGGCCGTTTTTTGCCCGAAGCCGGCACGGGGCTTGCGAACGTCCGGCCATTTCTGCCACGCCAAGGGGGCCAGCCCCGAAAGCTGTGGCCGGCCCTCGGCGCCCACTGCCGCCGCTTCCACGGCACCACAGAGCCTGGGGCTGCGGTGTCACCGGTGCCACCGAGGCCCCGACGTCCGAGGCCCGCTCGGGGCCATTTTTTGCCCGAAGCCGGCACGGGGCTTGCGAACGTCCGGCGATTTCTCCCACGCCAAGGGGGCCAGCCCCGAAAGCTGTGGCCGGCCCTCGGCGCCCACTGCCGCCGCTTCCACGGCACCACAGAGCCTGGGGCTGCGGTGTCACCGGTGCCGCCGAGGCCCCGACGTCCGAGGCCCGCTCGGGGCCGTTTTTTGCCCGAAGCCGGCACGGGGCTTGCGAACGTCCGGCGATTTCTCCCACGCCAAAGGGGCCAGCCCCGAAAGCTGTGGCCAGCCCTCGGCGTCCACTGCCGCCGCTTCCACGGCACCACAGAGCCTGGGGCTGCGGGCTCGCCTGTGCCGCCTAGGCCCCGACGTACGAGGCCCGCTCGGGGGGCGTTTTTTTGCCCGAAGCCGGCACGGGGCTTGCGAACGTCCGGGGATTTCTCCCACGCCAAAGGGGCCAGCCCCGAAAGCTGTGGCCAGCCCTCGGCGTCCACTGCCGCCGCTTCCACGGCACCACAGAGCCTGGGGCTGCGGGCTCGCCTGTGCCGCCGAGGCCCCGACGTGCGAGGCCCGCTCGGGGGGCGTTTTTTTGCCCGAAGCCGGCACGGGGCTTGCGAACGTCCGGGGATTTCTCCCACGCCAAAGGGGCCAGCCCCGAAAGCTGTGGCCAGCCCTCGGCGTCCACTGCCGCCGCTTCCACGGCACCACAGAGCCTGGGGCTGCGGGCTCGCCTGTGCCGCCGAGGCCCCGACGTACGAGGCCCCGCTCGGGGGGCGTTTTTTTGCCCGAAGCTGGCACGGGGCTTGCGAACGTCCGGGGATTTCTCCCACGCCAAAGGGGCCAGCCCCGAAAGCTGTGGCCAGCCCTCGGCGTCCACTGCCGCCGCTTCCACGGCACCACAGAGCCTGGGGCTGCGGGCTCGCCTGTGCCGCCTAGGCCCCGACGTACGAGGCCCGCTCGGGGGGCGTTTTTTTGCCCGAAGCCGGCACGGGGCTTGCGAACGTCCGGGGATTTCTCCCACGCCAAAGGGGCCAGCCCCGAAAGCTGTGGCCAGACCTCGGCGTCCACTGCCGCCGCTTCCACGGCACCACAGAGCCTGGGGCTGCGGGCTCGCCTGTGCCGCCTAGGCCCCGACGTACGAGGCCCGCTCGGGGGGCGTTTTTTTGCCCGAAGCCGGCACGGGGCTTGCGAACGTCCGGGGATTTCTCCCACGCCAAAGGGGCCAGCCCCGAAAGCTGTGGCCAGCCCTCGGCGTCCACTGCCGCCGCTTCCACGGCACCACAGAGCCTGGGGCTGCGGGCTCGCCTGTGCCGCCGAGGCCCCGACGTCCGAGGCCCGCTCGGGGGGCGTTTTTTTTGCCCGAAGCCGGCACGGGGCTTGCGAACGTCCGGGGATTTCTCCCACGCCAAAGGGGCCAGCCCCGAAAGCTGTGGCCAGCCCTCGGCGTCCACTGCCGCCGCTTCCACGGCACCACAGAGCCTGGGGCTGCGGGCTCGCCTGTGCCGCCTAGGCCCCGACGTACGAGGCCCGCTCGGGGGGCGTTTTTTTGCCCGAAGCCGGCACGGGGCTTGCGAACGTCCGGGGATTTCTCCCACGCCAAAGGGGCCAGCCCCAAAAGCTGTGGCCAGCCCTCGGCGTCCACTGCCGCCGCTTCCACGGCACCACAGAGCCTGGGGCTGCGGGCTCGCCTGTGCCGCCGAGGCCCCGACGTCCGAGGCCCGCTCGGGGGGCGTTTTTTTTGCCCGAAGCCGGCACGGGGCTTGCGAACGTCCGGGGATTTCTCCCACGCCAAAGGGGCCAGCCCCGAAAGCTGTGGCCAGCCCTCGGCGCCCACTGCCGCCGCTTCCACGGCACCACAGAGCCTGGGGCTGCGGTGTCACCGGTGCCGCCGAGGCCCCGACGTCCGAGGCCCGCTCGGGGCCGTTTTTTGCCCGTAGCCGGCACGGGGCTTGCGAACGTCCGGCGATTTCTCCCACGCCAAGGGGGCCAGCCCCCAAAGCTGTGGCCAGCCCTCGGCGCCCACTGCCGCCGCTTCCACGGCACCACAGAGCCTGGGGCTGCGGTGTCACCGGTTCCGCCGAGGCCCCGACGTACGAGGCCCGCTGGGGGGGCGTTTTTTTTGCCCGAAGCCGGCACGGGGCTTGCGAACGTCCGGGGATTTCTCCCACGCCAAAGGGGCCAGCCCCGAAAGCTGTGGCCAGCCCTCGGCGTCCACTGCCGCCGCTTCCCACGGCACCACAGAGCCTGGGGCTGCGGGCTCGCCTGTGCCGCCTAGGCCCCGACGTACGAGGCCCGCTCGGGGGGCGTTTTTTTTGCCCGAAGCCGGCACGGGGCTTGCGAACGTCCGGGGATTTCTCCCACGCCAAAGGGGCCAGCCCCGAAAGCTGTGGCCAGCCCTCGGCATCCACTGCCGCCGCTTCCACGGCACCACAGAGCCTGGGGCTGCGGGCTCGCCTGTGCCGCCTAGGCCCCGACGTACGAGGCCCGCTCGGGGGGCGTTTTTTTTGCCCGAAGCCGGCACGGGGCTTGCGAACGTCCGGGGATTTCTCCCACGCCAAAGGGGCCAGCCCCGAAAGCTGTGGCCAGCCCTCGGCGTCCACTGCCGCCGCTTCCACGGCACCACAGAGCCTGGGGCTGCGGGCTCGCCTGTGCCGCCTAGGCCCCGACGTACGAGGCCCGCTCGGGGGGGCGTTTTTTTGCCCGAAGCCGGCACGGGGCTTGCGAACGTCCGGGGATTTCTCCCACGCCAAGGGGGCCAGCCCCGAAAGCTGTGGCCAGCCCTCGGCGTCCACTGCCGCCGCTTCCACGGCACCACAGAGCCTGGGGCTGCGGGCTCGCCTGTGCCGCCTAGGCCCCGACGTACGAGGCCCGCTCGGGGGGCGTTTTTTTGCCCGAAGCCGGCACGGGGCTTGCGAACGTCCGGGGATTTCTCCCACGCCAAAGGGGCCAGCCCCGAAAGCTGTGGCCAGCCCTCGGCGTCCACTGCCGCCGCTTCCACGGCACCACAGAGCCTGGGGCTGCGGGCTCGCCTGTGCCGCCTAGGCCCCGACGTCCGAGGCCCGCTCGGGGGGCGTTTTTTTGCCTGAAGCCGGCACGGGGCTTGCGAACGTCCGGGGATTTCTCCCACGCCAAAGGGGCCAGCCCCGAAAGCTGTGGCCAGCCCTCGGCGTCCACTGCCGCCGCTTCCACGGCACCACAGAGCCTGGGGCTGCGGGCTCGCCTGTGCCGCCTAGGCCCCGACGTACGAGGCCCGCTCGGGGGGCGTTTTTTTTGCCCGAAGCCGGCACGGGGCTTGCGAACGTCCGGGGATTTCTCCCACGCCAAAGGGGCCAGCCCCGAAAGCTGTGGCCAGCCCTCGGCGTCCACTGCCGCCGCTTCCACGGCACCACAGAGCCTGGGGCTGCGGGCTCGCCTGTGCCGCCGAGGCCCCGACGTCCGAGGCCCGCTCGGGGGGCGTTTTTTTTGCCCGAAGCCGGCACGGGGCTTGCGAACGTCCGGGGATTTCTCCCACGCCAAAGGGGCCAGCCCCGAAAGCTGTGGCCAGCCCTCGGCGTCCACTGCCGCCGCTTCCACGGCACCACAGAGCCTGGGGCTGCGGGCTCGCCTGTGCCGCCTAGGCCCCGACGTACGAGGCCCGCTCGGGGGGCGTTTTTTTGCCCGAAGCCGGCACGGGGCTTGCGAACGTCCGGCTATTTCTCCCACGCCAAGGGGGCCAGCCCCGAAAGCTGTGGCCAGCCCTCGGCGTCCACTGCCGCCGCTTCCACGGCACCACAGAGCCTGGGGCTGCGGGCTCGCCTGTGCCGCCGAGGCCCCGACGTCCGAGGCCCGCTCGGGGGGCGTTTTTTTGCCCGAAGCCGGCACGGGGCTTGCGAACGTCCGGGGATTTCTCCCACGCCAAAGGGGCCAGCCCCGAAAGCTGTGGCCAGCCCTCGGCGTCCACTGCCGCCGCTTCCACGGCACCACAGAGCCTGGGGCTGCGGGCTCGCCTGTGCCGCCTAGGCCCCGACGTACGAGGCCCGCTCGGGGGGCGTTTTTTTTGCCCGAAGCCGGCACGGGGCTTGCGAACGTCCGGCTATTTCTCCCACGCCAAAGGGGCCAGCCCCGAAAGCTGTGGCCAGCCCTCGGCGTCCACTGCCGCCGCTTCCACGGCACCACAGAGCCTGGGGCTGCGGGCTCGCCTGTGCCGCCTGGGCCCCGACGTCCGAGGCCCGCTCGGGGGGCGTTTTTTTGCCCGAAGCCGGCACGGGGCTTGCGAACGTCCGGGGATTTCTCCCACGCCAAAGGGGCCAGCCCCGAAAGCTGTGGCCAGCCCTCGGCGTCCACTGCCGCCGCTTCCACGGCACCACAGAGCCTGGGGCTGCGGGCTCGCCTGTGCCGCCTAGGCCCCGACGTACGAGGCCCGCTCGGGGGGCGTTTTTTTGCCCGAAGCCGGCACGGGGCTTGCGAACGTCCGGGGATTTCTCCCACGCCAAAGGGGCCAGCCCCGAAAGCTGTGGCCAGCCCTCGGCGTCCACTGCCGCCGCTTCCACGGCACCACAGAGCCTGGGGCTGCGGGCTCGCCTGTGCCGCCTAGGCCCCGACGTACGAGGCCCGCTCGGGGGGCGTTTTTTTGCCCGAAGCCGGCACGGGGCTTGCGAACGTCCGGGGATTTCTCCCACGCCAAAGGGGCCAGCCCCGAAAGCTGTGGCCAGCCCTCGGCGTCCACTGCCGCCGCTTCCACGGCACCACAGAGCCTGGGGCTGCGGGCTCGCCTGTGCCGCCGAGGCCCCGACGTACGAGGCCCGCTCGGGGGGCGTTTTTTTTGCCCGAAGCCGGCACGGGGCTTGCGAACGTCCGGGGATTTCTCCCACGCCAAAGGGGCCAGCCCCGAAAGCTGTGGCCAGCCCTCGGCGTCCACTGCCGCCGCTTCCACGGCACCACAGAGCCTGGGGCTGCGGGCTCACCTGTGCCGCCGAGGCCCCGACGTACGAGGCCCGCTCGGGGGGCGTTTTTTTGCCCGAAGCCGGCACGGGGCTTGCGAACGTCCGGGGATTTCTCCCACGCCAAAGGGGCCAGCCCCGAAAGCTGTGGCCAGCCCTCGGCGTCCACTGCCGCCGCTTCCACGGCACCACAGAGCCTGGGGCTGCGGGCTCGCCTGTGCCGCCTAGGCCCCGACGTACGAGGCCCGCTCGGGGGGCGTTTTTTTTGCCCGAAGCCGGCACGGGGCTTGCGAACGTCCGGGGATTTCTCCCACGCCAAAGGGGCCAGCCCCGAAAGCTGTGGCCAGCCCTCGGCGTCCACTGCCGCCGCTTCCACGGCACCACAGAGCCTGGGGCTGCGGTGTCACCGGTGCCGCCGAGGCCCCGACGTCCGAGGCCCGCTCGGGGCCGTTTTTTGCCCGAAGCCGGCACGGGGCTTGCGAACGTCCGGCGATTTCTCCCACGCCAAGGGGGCCAGCCCCGAAAGCTGTGGCCGGCCCTCGGCGCCCACTGCCGCCGCTTCCACGGCACCACAGAGCCTGGGGCTGCGGTGTCACCGGTGCCGCCGAGGCCCCGACGTCCGAGGCCCGCTCGGGGCCGTTTTTTGCCCGAAGCCGGCACGGGGCTTGCGAACGTCCGGCGATTTCTCCCACGCCAAAGGGGCCAGCCCCGAAAGCTGTGGCCAGCCCTCGGCGCCCACTGCCGCCGCTTCCACGGCACCACAGAGCCTGGGGCTGCGGTGTCACCGGTGCCGCCGAGGCCCCGACGTCCGAGGCCCGCTCGGGGCCGTTTTTTGCCCGAAGCCGGCACGGGGCTTGCGAACGTCCGGCGATTTCTCCCACGCCAAGGGGGCCAGCCCCCAAAGCTGTGGCCAGCCCTCGGCGCCCACTGCCGCCGCTTCCACGGCACCACAGAGCCTGGGGCTGCGGTGTCACCGGTTCCGCCGAGGCCCCGACGTACGAGGCCCGCTGGGGGGGCGTTTTTTTTGCCCGAAGCCGGCACGGGGCTTGCGAACGTCCGGGGATTTCTCCCACGCCAAAGGGGCCAGCCCCGAAAGCTGTGGCCAGCCCTCGGCGTCCACTGCCGCCGCTTCCACGGCACCACAGAGCCTGGGGCTGCGGGCTCGCCTGTGCCGCCTAGGCCCCGACGTACGAGGCCCGCTCGGGGGGCGTTTTTTTGCCCGAAGCCGGCACGGGGCTTGCGAACGTCCGGGGATTTCTCCCACGCCAAAGGGGCCAGCCCCGAAAGCTGTGGCCAGCCCTCGGCATCCACTGCCGCCGCTTCCACGGCACCACAGAGCCTGGGGCTGCGGGCTCGCCTGTGCCGCCTAGGCCCCGACGTACGAGGCCCGCTCGGGGGGCGTTTTTTTGCCCGAAGCCGGCACGGGGCTTGCGAACGTCCGGGGATTTCTCCCACGCCAAAGGGGCCAGCCCCGAAAGCTGTGGCCAGCCCTCGGCGTCCACTGCCGCCGCTTCCACGGCACCACAGAGCCTGGGGCTGCGGGCTCGCCTGTGCCGCCTAGGCCCCGACGTACGAGGCCCGCTCGGGGGGCGTTTTTTTGCCCGAAGCCGGCACGGGGCTTGCGAACGTCCGGGGATTTCTCCCACGCCAAGGGGGCCAGCCCCGAAAGCTGTGGCCAGCCCTCGGCGTCCACTGCCGCCGCTTCCACGGCACCACAGAGCCTGGGGCTGCGGGCTCGCCTGTGCCGCCTAGGCCCCGACGTACGAGGCCCGCTCGGGGGGCGTTTTTTTTGCCCGAAGCCGGCACGGGGCTTGCGAACGTCCGGGGATTTCTCCCACGCCAAAGGGGCCAGCCCCGAAAGCTGTGGCCAGCCCTCGGCGTCCACTGCCGCCGCTTCCACAGCACCACAGAGCCTGGGGCTGCGGGCTCGCCTGTGCCGCCTAGGCCCCGACGTACGAGGCCCGCTCGGGGGGCGTTTTTTTTGCCCGAAGCCGGCACGGGGCTTGCGAACGTCCGGGGATTTCTCCCACGCCAAAGGGGCCAGCCCCGAAAGCTGTGGCCAGCCCTCGGCGTCCACTGCCGCCGCTTCCACGGCACCACAGAGCCTGGGGCTGCGGGCTCGCCTGTGCCGCCTAGGCCCCGACGTACGAGGCCCGCTCGGGGGGCGTTTTTTTGCCCGAAGCCGGCACGGGGCTTGCGAACGTCCGGGGATTTCTCCCACGCCAAAGGGGCCAGCCCCGAAAGCTGTGGCCAGCCCTCGGCGTCCACTGCCGCCGCTTCCACGGCACCACAGAGCCTGGGGCTGCGGGCTCGCCTGTGCCGCCGAGGCCCCGACGTCCGAGGCCCGCTCGGGGGGCGTTTTTTTGCCCGAAGCCGGCACGGGGCTTGCGAACGTCCGGGGATTTCTCCCACGCCAAAGGGGCCAGCCCCGAAAGCTGTGGCCAGCCCTCGGCGTCCACTGCCGCCGCTTCCACGGCACCACAGAGCCTGGGGCTGCGGGCTCGCCTGTGCCGCCTAGGCCCCGACGTACGAGGCCCGCTCGGGGGGCGTTTTTTTGCCCGAAGCCGGCACGGGGCTTGCGAACGTCCGGCTATTTCTCCCACGCCAAGGGGGCCAGCCCCGAAAGCTGTGGCCAGCCCTCGGCGTCCACTGCCGCCGCTTCCACGGCACCACAGAGCCTGGGGCTGCGGGCTCGCCTGTGCCGCCGAGGCCCCGACGTCCGAGGCCCGCTCGGGGGGCGTTTTTTTGCCCGAAGCCGGCACGGGGCTTGCGAACGTCCGGGGATTTCTCCCACGCCAAAGGGGCCAGCCCCGAAAGCTGTGGCCAGCCCTCGGCGTCCACTGCCGCCGCTTCCACGGCACCACAGAGCCTGGGGCTGCGGGCTCGCCTGTGCCGCCTAGGCCCCGACGTACGAGGCCCGCTCGGGGGGCGTTTTTTTGCCCGAAGCCGGCACGGGGCTTGCGAACGTCCGGGGATTTCTCCCACGCCAAAGGGGCCAGCCCCGAAAGCTGTGGCCAGCCCTCGGCGTCCACTGCCGCCGCTTCCACGGCACCACAGAGCCTGGGGCTGCGGGCTCGCCTGTGCCGCCTAGGCCCCGACGTCCGAGGCCCGCTCGGGGGGCGTTTTTTTTGCCCGAAGCCGGCACGGGGCTTGCGAACGTCCGGGGATTTCTCCCACGCCAAAGGGGCCAGCCCCGAAAGCTGTGGCCAGCCCTCGGCGTCCACTGCCGCCGCTTCCACGGCACCACAGAGCCTGGGGCTGCGGGCTCGCCTGTGCCGCCGAGGCCCCGACGTACGAGGCCCGCTGGGGGGGCGTTTTTTTTGCCCGAAGCCGGCACGGGGCTTGCGAACGTCCGGGGATTTCTCCCACGCCAAAGGGGCCAGCCCCGAAAGCTGTGGCCAGCCCTCGGCGTCCACTGCCGCCGCTTCCACGGCACCACAGAGCCTGGGGCTGCGGGCTCGCCTGTGCCGCCGAGGCCCCGACGTACGAGGCCCGCTCGGGGGGCGTTTTTTTGCCCGAAGCCGGCACGGGGCTTGCGAACGTCCGGGGATTTCTCCCACGCCAAAGGGGCCAGCCCCGAAAGCTGTGGCCAGCCCTCGGCGTCCACTGCCGCCGCTTCCACGGCACCACAGAGCCTGGGGCTGCGGGCTCGCCTGTGCCGCCTAGGCCCCGACGTACGAGGCCCGCTCGGGGGGCGTTTTTTTGCCCGAAGCCGGCACGGGGCTTGCGAACGTCCGGGGATTTCTCCCACGCCAAAGGGGCCAGCCCCGAAAGCTGTGGCCAGCCCTCGGCGTCCACTGCCGCCGCTTCCATGGCACCACAGAGCCTGGGGCTGCGGTGTCACCGGTGCCGCCGAGGCCCCGACGTCCGAGGCCCGCTCGGGGCCGTTTTTTGCCCGAAGCCGGCACGGGGCTTGCGAACGTCCGGCCATTTCTCCCACGCCAAGGGGGCCAGCCCCGAAAGCTGTGGCCGGCCCTCGGCGCCCACTGCCGCCGCTTCCACGGCACCACAGAGCCTGGGGCTGCGGTGTCACCGGTGCCGCCGAGGCCCCGACGTCCGAGGCCCGCTCGGGGCCGTTTTTTGCCCGAAGCCGGCACGGGGCTTGCGAACGTCCGGCGATTTCTCCCACGCCAAAGGGGCCAGCCCCGAAAGCTGTGGCCAGCCCTCGGCGCCCACTGCCGCCGCTTCCACGGCACCACAGAGCCTGGGGCTGCGGTGTCACCGGTGCCGCCGAGGCCCCGACGTCCGAGGCCCGCTCGGGGCCGTTTTTTGCCCGAAGCCGGCACGGGGCTTGCGAACGTCCGGCGATTTCTCCCACGCCAAAGGGGCCAGCCCCGAAAGCTGTGGCCAGCCCTCGGCGCCCACTGGGGCCGCTTCCACGGCACCACAGAGCCTGGGGCTGCGGTGTCACCGGTGCCGCCGAGGCCCCGACGTCCGAGGCCCGCTCGGGGCCGTTTTTTGCCCGAAGCCGGCACGGGGCTTGCGAACGTCCGGCGATTTCTCCCACGCCAAGGGGGCCAGCCCCGAAAGCTGTGGCCGGCCCTCGGCGCCCACTGCCGCCGCTTCCACGGCACCACAGAGCCGTGGGCTGCGGTCTCACCGGTGCCACCGAGGCCCCGACGTCCGAGGCCCGCTCGGGGCCATTTTTTGCCCGAAGCCGGCACGGGGCTTGCGAACGTCCGGCCATTTCTCCCACGCCAAGGGGGCCAGCCCCGAAAGCTGTGGCCGGCCCTCGGCGCCCACTGCCGCCGCTTCCACGGCACCACAGAGCCTGGGGCTGCGGTGTCACCGGTGCCGCCGAGGCCCCGACGTCCGAGGCCCGCTCGGGGCCGTTTTTTGCCCGAAGCCGGCACGGGGCTTGCGAACGTCCGGCGATTTCTCCCACGCCAAGGGGGCCAGCCCCGAAAGCTGTGGCCGGCCCTCGGCGCCCACTGCCGCCGCTTCCACGGCACCACAGAGCCTGGGGCTGCGGTGTCACCGGTGCCGCCGAGGCCCCGACGTCCGAGGCCCGCTCGGGGCCGTTTTTTGCCCGAAGCCGGCACGGGGCTTGCGAACGTCCGGCCATTTCTCCCACGCCAAAGGGGCCAGCCCCGAAAGCTGTGGCCAGCCCTCGGCGCCCACTGCCGCCGCTTCCACGGCACCACAGAGCCTGGGGCTGCGGTGTCACCGGTGCCGCCGAGGCCCCGACGTCCGAGGCCCGCTCGGGGCCGTTTTTTGCCCGTAGCCGGCACGGGGCTTGCGAACGTCCGGCGATTTCTCCCACGCCAAGGGGGCCAGCCCCCAAAGCTGTGGCCAGCCCTCGGCGCCCACTGCCGCCGCTTCCACGGCACCACAGAGCCTGGGGCTGCGGTGTCACCGGTTCCGCCGAGGCCCCGACGTATGAGGCCCGCTGGGGGGGCGTTTTTTTGCCCGAAGCCGGCACGGGGCTTGCGAACGTCCGGGGATTTCTCCCACGCCAAAGGGGCCAGCCCCGAAAGCTGTGGCCAGCCCTCGGCGTCCACTGCCGCCGCTTCCACGGCACCACAGAGCCTGGGGCTGCGGGCTCGCCTGTGCCGCCTAGGCCCCGACGTACGAGGCCCGCTCGGGGGGCGTTTTTTTGCCCGAAGCCGGCACGGGGCTTGCGAACGTCCGGGGATTTCTCCCACGCCAAAGGGGCCAGCCCCGAAAGCTGTGGCCAGCCCTCGGCGTCCACTGCCGCCGCTTCCACGGCACCACAGAGCCTGGGGCTGCGGGCTCGCCTGTGCCGCCTGGGCCCCGACGTACGAGGCCCGCTCGGGGGGCGTTTTTTTGCCCGAAGCCGGCACGGGGCTTGCGAACGTCCGGGGATTTCTCCCACGCCAAAGGGGCCAGCCCTGAAAGCTGTGGCCAGCCCTCGGCGTCCACTGCCGCCGCTTCCACGGCACCACAGAGCCTGGGGCTGCGGGCTCGCCTGTGCCGCCTAGGCCCCGACGTACGAGGCCCGCTCGGGGGGCGTTTTTTTGCCCGAAGCCGGCACGGGGCTTGCGAACGTCCGGGGATTTCTCCCACGCCAAAGGGGCCAGCCCCGAAAGCTGTGGCCAGCCCTCGGCGTCCACTGCCGCCGCTTCCACGGCACCACAGAGCCTGGGGCTGCGGGCTCGCCTGTGCCGCCTAGGCCCCGACGTACGAGGCCCGCTCGGGGGGCGTTTTTTTGCCCGAAGCCGGCACGGGGCTTGCGAACGTCCGGGGATTTCTCCCACGCCAAAGGGGCCAGCCCCGAAAGCTGTGGCCAGCCCTCGGCGTCCACTGCCGCCGCTTCCACGGCACCACAGAGCCTGGGGCTGCGGGCTCGCCTGTGCCGCCGAGGCCCCGACGTACGAGGCCCGCTCGGGGGGCGTTTTTTTGCCCGAAGCCGGCACGGGGCTTGCGAACGTCCGGGGATTTCTCCCACGCCAAAGGGGCCAGCCCCGAAAGCTGTGGCCAGCCCTCGGCGCCCACTGCCGCCGCTTCCACGGCACCACAGAGCCTGGGGCTGCGGTGTCACCGGTGCCGCCGAGGCCCCGACGTCCGAGGCCCGCTCGGGGCCGTTTTTTGCCCGAAGCCGGCACGGGGCTTGCGAACGTCCGGCGATTTCTCCCACGCCAAGGGGGCCAGCCCCGAAAGCTGTGGCCAGCCCTCGGCGCCCACTGGGGCCGCTTCCACGGCACCACAGAGCCTGGGGCTGCGGTGTCACCGGTGCCGCCGAGGCCCCGACGTCCGAGGCCCGCTCGGGGCCGTTTTTTGCCCGAAGCCGGCACGGGGCTTGCGAACGTCCGGCGATTTCTCCCACGCCAAGGGGGCCAGCCCCGAAAGCTGTGGCCGGCCCTCGGCGCCCACTGCCGCCGCTTCCACGGCACCACAGAGCCGGGGGCTGCGGTCTCACCGGTGCCACCGAGGCCCCGACGTCCGAGGCCCGCTCGGGGCCATTTTTTGCCCGAAGCCGGCACGGGGCTTGCGAACGTCCGGCCATTTCTCCCACGCCAAGGGGGCCAGCCCCGAAAGCTGTGGCCGGCCCTCGGCGCCCACTGCCGCCGCTTCCACGGCACCACAGAGCCTGGGGCTGCGGTGTCACCGGTGCCGCCGAGGCCCCGACGTCCGAGGCCCGCTCGGGGCCGTTTTTTGCCCGAAGCCGGCACGGGGCTTGCGAACGTCCGGCGATTTCTCCCACGCCAAGGGGGCCAGCCCCGAAAGCTGTGGCCGGCCCTCGGCGCCCACTGCCGCCGCTTCCACGGCACCACAGAGCCTGGGGCTGCGGTGTCACCGGTGCCGCCGAGGCCCCGACGTCCGAGGCCCGCTCGGGGCCGTTTTTTGCCCGAAGCCGGCACGGGGCTTGCGAACGTCCGGGGATTTCTCCCACGCCAAAGGGGCCAGCCCCGAAAGCTGTGGCCAGCCCTCGGCGCCCACTGGGGCCGCTTCCACGGCACCACAGAGCCTGGGGCTGCGGTGTCACCGGTGCCGCCGAGGCCCCGACGTCCGAGGCCCGCTCGGGGCCGTTTTTTGCCCGTAGCCGGCACGGGGCTTGCGAACGTCCGGCGATTTCTCCCTCGCCAAGGGGGCCAGCCCCCAAAGCTGTGGCCAGCCCTCGGCGCCCACTGCCGCCGCTTCCACGGCACCACAGAGCCTGGGGCTGCGGTGTCACCGGTTCCGCCGAGGCCCCGACGTACGAGGCCCGCTGGGGGGGCGTTTTTTTGCCCGAAGCCGGCACGGGGCTTGCGAACGTCCGGGGATTTCTCCCACGCCAAAGGGGCCAGCCCCGAAAGCTGTGGCCAGACCTCGGCGTCCACTGCCGCCGCGTCCACGGCACCACAGAGCCTGGGGCTGCGGGCTCGCCTGTGCCGCCTAGGCCCCGACGTACGAGGCCCGCTCGGGGGGCGTTTTTTTGCCCGAAGCCGGCACGGGGCTTGCGAACGTCCGGGGATTTCTCCCACGCCAAAGGGGCCAGCCCCGAAAGCTGTGGCCAGCCCTCGGCATCCACTGCCGCCGCTTCCACGGCACCACAGAGCCTGGGGCTGCGGGCTCGCCTGTGCCGCCTAGGCCCCGACGTACGAGGCCCGCTCGGGGGGCGTTTTTTTGCCCGAAGCCGGCACGGGGCTTGCGAACGTCCGGGGATTTCTCCCACGCCAAAGGGGCCAGCCCCGAAAGCTGTGGCCAGCCCTCGGCGTCCACTGCCGCCGCTTCCACGGCACCACAGAGCCTGGGGCTGCGGGCTCGCCTGTGCCGCCTAGGCCCCGACGTACGAGGCCCGCTCGGGGGGCGTTTTTTTGCCCGAAGCCGGCACGGGGCTTGCGAACGTCCGGGGATTTCTCCCACGCCAAGGGGGCCAGCCCCGAAAGCTGTGGCCAGCCCTCGGCGTCCACTGCCGCCGCTTCCACGGCACCACAGAGCCTGGGGCTGTGGACTCGCCTGTGCCGCCTAGGCCCCGACGTACGAGGCCCGCTCGGGGGGCGTTTCTTTGCCCGAAGCCGGCACGGGGCTTGCGAACGTCCGGGGATTTCTCCCACGCCAAAGGGGCCAGCCCCGAAAGCTGTGGCCAGCCCTCGGCGTCCACTGCTGCCGCTTCCACGGCACCACAGAGCCTGGGGCTGCGGGCTCGCCTGTGCCGCCTAGGCCCCGACGTACGAGGCCCGCTCGGGGGGCGTTTTTTTGCCCGAAGCCGGCACGGGGCTTGCGAACGTCCGGGGATTTCTCCCACGCCAAAGGGGCCAGCCCCGAAAGCTGTGGCCAGCCCTCGGCGTCCACTGCCGCCGCTTCCACGGCACCACAGAGCCTGGGGCTGCGGGCTCGCCTGTGCCGCCTAGGCCCCGACGTCCGAGGCCCGCTCGGGGGGCGTTTTTTTGCCCGAGCCGGCACGGGGCTTGCGAACGTCCGGGGATTTCTCCCACGCCAAAGGGGCCAGCCCCGAAAGCTGTGGCCAGCCCTCGGCGTCCACTGCCGCCGCTTCCACGGCACCACAGAGCCTGGGGCTGCGGGCTCGCCTGTGCCGCCGAGGCCCCGACGTCCGAGGCCCGCTCGGGGGGCGTTTTTTTTTGCCCGAAGCCGGCACGGGGCTTGCGAACGTCCGGGGATTTCTCCCACGCCAAAGGGGCCAGCCCCGAAAGCTGTGGCCAGCCCTCGGCGCCCACTGCCGCCACTTCCACGGCACCACAGAGCCTGGGGCTGCGGGTGTCACCGGTGCCGCCGAGGCCCCGACGTCCGAGGCCCGCTCGGGGCCGTTTTTTGCCCGAAGCCGGCACGGGGCTTGCGAACGTCCGGCGATTTCTCCCACGCCAAGGGGGCCAGCCCCGAAAGCTGTGGCCAGCCCTCGGCGCCCACTGGGGCCGCTTCCACGGCACCACAGAGCCTGGGGCTGCGGTGTCACCGGTGCCGCCGAGGCCCCGACGTCCGAGGCCCGCTCGGGGCCGTTTTTTGCCGAAGCCGGCACGGGGCTTGCGAACGTCCGGCGATTTCTCCCACGCCAAGGGGGCCAGCCCCGAAAGCTGTGGCCGGCCCTCGGCGCCCACTGCCGCCGCTTCCACGGCACCACAGAGCCGGGGGCTGCGGTCTCACCGGTGCCACCGAGGCCCCGACGTCCGAGGCCCGCTCGGGGCCATTTTTTGCCCGAAGCCGGCACGGGGCTTGCGAACGTCCGGCCATTTCTCCCACGCCAAGGGGGCCAGCCCCGAAAGCTGTGGCCGGCCCTCGGCGCCCACTGCCGCCGCTTCCACGGCACCACAGAGCCTGGGGCTGCGGTGTCACCGGTGCCGCCGAGGCCCCGACGTCCGAGGCCCGCTCGGGGCCGTTTTTTGCCCGAAGCCGGCACGGGGCTTGCGAACGTCCGGCGATTTCTCCCACGCCAAGGGGGCCAGCCCCGAAAGCTGTGGCCGGCCCTCGGCGCCCACTGCCGCCGCTTCCACGGCACCACAGAGCCTGGGGCTGCGGTGTCACCGGTGCCGCCGAGGCCCCGACGTCCGAGGCCCGCTCGGGGCCGTTTTTTGCCCGAAGCCGGCACGGGGCTTGCGAACGTCCGGCGATTTCTCCCACGCCAAAGGGGCCAGCCCCGAAAGCTGTGGCCAGCCCTCGGCGCCCACTGGGGCCGCTTCCACGGCACCACAGAGCCTGGGGGCTGCGGTGTCACCGGTGCCGCCGAGGCCCCGACGTCCGAGGCCCGCTCGGGGCCGTTTTTTGCCCGTAGCCGGCACGGGGCTTGCGAACGTCCGGCGATTTCTCCCACGCCAAGGGGGCCAGCCCCCAAAGCTGTGGCCAGCCCTCGGCGCCCACTGCCGCCGCTTCCACGGCACCACAGAGCCTGGGGCTGCGGTGTCACCGGTTCCGCCGAGGCCCCGACGTACGAGGCCCGCTGGGGGGGCGTTTTTTTTGCCCGAAGCCGGCACGGGGCTTGCGAACGTCCGGGGATTTCTCCCACGCCAAAGGGGCCAGCCCCGAAAGCTGTGGCCAGACCTCGGCGTCCACTGCCGCCGCGTCCACGGCACCACAGAGCCTGGGGCTGCGGGCTCGCCTGTGCCGCCTAGGCCCCGACGTACGAGGCCCGCTCGGGGGGCGTTTTTTTTGCCCGAAGCCGGCACGGGGCTTGCGAACGTCCGGGGATTTCTCCCACGCCAAAGGGGCCAGCCCCGAAAGCTGTGGCCAGCCCTCGGCATCCACTGCCGCCGCTTCCACGGCACCACAGAGCCTGGGGCTGCGGGCTCGCCTGTGCCGCCTAGGCCCCGACGTACGAGGCCCGCTCGGGGGGCGTTTTTTTTGCCCGAAGCCGGCACGGGGCTTGCGAACGTCCGGGGATTTCTCCCACGCCAAAGGGGCCAGCCCCGAAAGCTGTGGCCAGCCCTCGGCGTCCACTGCCGCCGCTTCCACGGCACCACAGAGCCTGGGGCTGCGGGCTCGCCTGTGCCGCCTAGGCCCCGACGTACGAGGCCCGCTCGGGGGGCGTTTTTTTTGCCCGAAGCCGGCACGGGGCTTGCGAACGTCCGGGGATTTCTCCCACGCCAAGGGGGCCAGCCCCGAAAGCTGTGGCCAGCCCTCGGCGTCCACTGCCGCCGCTTCCACGGCACCACAGAGCCTGGGGCTGTGGACTCGCCTGTGCCGCCTAGGCCCCGACGTACGAGGCCCGCTCGGGGGGCGTTTCTTTGCCCGAAGCCGGCACGGGGCTTGCGAACGTCCGGGGATTTCTCCCACGCCAAAGGGGCCAGCCCCGAAAGCTGTGGCCAGCCCTCGGCGTCCACTGCTGCCGCTTCCACGGCACCACAGAGCCTGGGGCTGCGGGCTCGCCTGTGCCGCCTAGGCCCCGACGTACAAGGCCCGCTCGGGGGGCGTTTTTTTTGCCCGAAGCCGGCACGGGGCTTGCGAACGTCCGGGGATTTCTCCCACGCCAAAGGGGCCAGCCCCGAAAGCTGTGGCCAGACCTCGGCGTCCACTGCCGCCGCTTCCACGGCACCACAGAGCCTGGGGCTGCGGGCTCGCCTGTGCCGCCTAGGCCCCGACGTCCGAGGCCCGCTCGGGGGGCGTTTTTTTGCCCGAAGCCGGCACGGGGCTTGCGAACGTCCGGGGATTTCTCCCACGCCAAAGGGGCCAGCCCCGAAAGCTGTGGCCAGCCCTCGGCGTCCACTGCCGCCGCTTCCCACGGCACCACAGAGCCTGGGGCTGCGGGCTCGCCTGTGCCGCCGAGGCCCCGACGTCCGAGGCCCGCTCGGGGGGCGTTTTTTTGCCCGAAGCCGGCACGGGGCTTGCGAACGTCCGGGGATTTCTCCCACGCCAAAGGGGCCAGCCCCGAAAGCTGTGGCCAGCCCTCGGCGCCCACTGCCGCCACTTCCACGGCACCACAGAGCCTGGGGCTGCGGTGTCACCGGTGCCGCCGAGGCCCCGACGTCCGAGGCCCGCTCGGGGCCGTTTTTTGCCCGAAGCCGGCACGGGGCTTGCGAACGTCCGGCGATTTCTCCCACGCCAAGGGGGCCAGCCCCGAAAGCTGTGGCCAGCCCTCGGCGCCCACTGGGGCCGCTTCCACGGCACCACAGAGCCTGGGGCTGCGGTGTCACCGGTGCCGCCGAGGCCCCGACGTCCGAGGCCCGCTCGGGGCCGTTTTTTGCCCGAAGCCGGCACGGGGCTTGCGAACGTCCGGCGATTTCTCCCACGCCAAGGGGGCCAGCCCCGAAAGCTGTGGCCGGCCCTCGGCGCCCACTGCCGCCGCTTCCACGGCACCACAGAGCCGGGGGCTGCGGTCTCACCGGTGCCACCGAGGCCCCGACGTCCGAGGCCCGCTCGGGGCCATTTTTTGCCCGAAGCCGGCACGGGGCTTGCGAACGTCCGGCCATTTCTCCCACGCCAAGGGGGCCAGCCCCGAAAGCTGTGGCCGGCCCTCGGCGCCCACTGCCGCCGCTTCCACGGCACCACAGAGCCTGGGGCTGCGGTGTCACCGGTGCCGCCGAGGCCCCGACGTCCGAGGCCCGCTCGGGGCCGTTTTTTGCCCGAAGCCGGCACGGGGCTTGCGAACGTCCGGCGATTTCTCCCACGCCAAGGGGGCCAGCCCCGAAAGCTGTGGCCGGCCCTCGGCGCCCACTGCCGCCGCTTCCACGGCACCACAGAGCCTGGGGCTGCGGTGTCACCGGTGCCGCCGAGGCCCCGACGTCCGAGGCCCGCTCGGGGCCGTTTTTTGCCCGAAGCCGGCACGGGGCTTGCGAACGTCCGGCGATTTCTCCCACGCCAAAGGGGCCAGCCCCGAAAGCTGTGGCCAGCCCTCGGCGCCCACTGCCGCCGCTTCCACGGCACCACAGAGCCTGGGGCTGCGGTGTCACCGGTGCCGCCGAGGCCCCGACGTCCGAGGCCCGCTCGGGGCCGTTTTTTGCCCGTAGCCGGCACGGGGCTTGCGAACGTCCGGCGATTTCTCCCACGCCAAGGGGGCCAGCCCCCAAAGCTGTGGCCAGCCCTCGGCGCCCACTGCCGCCGCTTCCACGGCACCACAGAGCCTGGGGCTGCGGTGTCACCGGTTCCGCCGAGGCCCCGACGTACGAGGCCCGCTGGGGGGGCGTTTTTTTGCCCGAAGCCGGCACGGGGCTTGCGAACGTCCGGGGATTTCTCCCACGCCAAAGGGGCCAGCCCCGAAAGCTGTGGCCAGCCCTCGGCGTCCACTGCCGCCGCTTCCACGGCACCACAGAGCCTGGGGCTGCGGGCTCGCCTGTGCCGCCTAGGCCCCGACGTACGAGGCCCGCTCGGGGGGCGTTTTTTTGCCCGAAGCCGGCACGGGGCTTGCGAACGTCCGGGGATTTCTCCCACGCCAAAGGGGCCAGCCCCGAAAGCTGTGGCCAGCCCTCGGCGTCCACTGCCGCCGCTTCCACGGCACCACAGAGCCTGGGGCTGCGGGCTCGCCTGTGCCGCCTAGGCCCCGACGTACGAGGCCCGCTCGGGGGGCGTTTTTTTGCCCGAAGCCGGCACGGGGCTTGCGAACGTCCGGGGATTTCTCCCACGCCAAAGGGGCCAGCCCCGAAAGCTGTGGCCAGCCCTCGGCGCCCACTGCCGCCACTTCCACGGCACCACAGAGCCTGGGGCTGCGGTGTCACCGGTGCCGCCGAGGCCCCGACGTCCGAGGCCCGCTCGGGGCCGTTTTTTGCCCGAAGCCGGCACGGGGCTTGCGAACGTCCGGCGATTTCTCCCACGCCAAGGGGGCCAGCCCCGAAAGCTGTGGCCAGCCCTCGGCGCCCACTGGGGCCGCTTCCACGGCACCACAGAGCCTGGGGCTGCGGTGTCACCGGTGCCGCCGAGGCCCCGACGTCCGAGGCCCGCTCGGGGCCGTTTTTTGCCCGAAGCCGGCACGGGGCTTGCGAACGTCCGGCGATTTCTCCCACGCCAAGGGGGCCAGCCCCGAAAGCTGTGGCCGGCCCTCGGCGCCCACTGCCGCCGCTTCCACGGCACCACAGAGCCGTGGGCTGCGGTCTCACCGGTGCCACCGAGGCCCCGACGTCCGAGGCCCGCTCGGGGCCATTTTTTGCCCGAAGCCGGCACGGGGCTTGCGAACGTCCGGCCATTTCTCCCACGCCAAGGGGGCCAGCCCCGAAAGCTGTGGCCGGCCCTCGGCGCCCACTGCCGCCGCTTCCACGGCACCACAGAGCCTGGGGCTGCGGTGTCACCGGTGCCGCCGAGGCCCCGACGTCCGAGGCCCGCTCGGGGCCGTTTTTTGCCCGAGCCGGCACGGGGCTTGCGAACGTCCGGGGATTTCTCCCACGCCAAAGGGGCCAGCCCCGAAAGCTGTGGCCAGACCTCGGCGTCCACTGCCGCCGCGTCCACGGCACCACAGAGCCTGGGGCTGCGGGCTCGCCTGTGCCGCCTAGGCCCCGACGTACGAGGCCCGCTCGGGGGGCGTTTTTTTGCCCGAAGCCGGCACGGGGCTTGCGAACGTCCGGGGATTTCTCCCACGCCAAAGGGGCCAGCCCCGAAAGCTGTGGCCAGCCCTCGGCATCCACTGCCGCCGCTTCCACGGCACCACAGAGCCTGGGGCTGCGGGCTCGCCTGTGCCGCCTAGGCCCCGACGTACGAGGCCCGCTCGGGGGGCGTTTTTTTGCCCGAAGCCGGCACGGGGCTTGCGAACGTCCGGGGATTTCTCCCACGCCAAAGGGGCCAGCCCCGAAAGCTGTGGCCAGCCCTCGGCGTCCACTGCCGCCGCTTCCACGGCACCACAGAGCCTGGGGCTGCGGGCTCGCCTGTGCCGCCTAGGCCCCCGACGTACGAGGCCCGCTCGGGGGGGCGTTTTTTTGCCCCGAAGCCGGCACGGGGCTTGCGAACGTCCGGGGATTTCTCCCACGCCAAGGGGGCCAGCCCCGAAAGCTGTGGCCAGCCCTCGGCGTCCACTGCCGCCGCTTCCCACGGCACCACAGAGCCTGGGGCTGTGGACTCGCCTGTGCCGCCCTAGGCCCCGACGTACGAGGCCCGCTCGGGGGGGCGTTTCTTTGCCCGAAGCCGGCACGGGGCTTGCGAACGTCCGGGGATTTCTCCCCACGCCAAAGGGGCCAGCCCCCGAAAGCTGTGGCCAGCCCTCGGCGTCCACTGCTGCCGCTTCCACGGCACCACAGAGCCTGGGGCTGCGGGCTCGCCTGTGCCGCCTAGGCCCCGACGTACGAGGCCCGCTCGGGGGGGCGTTTTTTTTTGCCCGAAGCCGGCACGGGGCTTGCGAACGTCCGGGGATTTCTCCCCACGCCAAAGGGGGCCAGCCCCGAAAGCTGTGGCCAGACCTCGGCGTCCACTGCCGCCGCTTCCACGGCACCACAGAGCCTGGGGCTGCGGGCTCGCCTGTGCCGCCTAGGCCCCGACGTCCGAGGCCCGCTCGGGGGGGCGTTTTTTTTTGCCCGAAGCCGGCACGGGGCTTGCGAACGTCCGGGGATTTCTCCCACGCCAAAGGGGGCCAGCCCCGAAAGCTGTGGCCAGCCCCTCGGCGTCCACTGCCCGCCGCTTCCACGGCACCACAGAGCCTGGGGCTGCGGGCTCGCCTGTGCCGCCGAGGCCCCGACGTCCAGAGGCCCGCTCGGGGGGCGTTTTTTTTTGCCCGAAGCCGGCACGGGGCTTGCGAACGTCCGGGGATTTCTCCCACGCCAAAGGGGGCCAGCCCCGAAAGCTGTGGCCAGCCCTCGGCGCCCACTGCCGCCACTTCCACGGCACCACAGAGCCTGGGGCTGCGGTGTCACCGGTGCCGCCGCCCGAGGCCCCGACGTCCGAGGCCCGCTCGGGCGCGTTTTTTGCCCCGAAGCCGGCACGGGGCTTGCGAACGTCCGGCGATTTCTCCCACGCCAAGGGGGGCCAGCCCCGAAAGCTGTGGCCAGCCCTCGGCGCCCACTGGGGCCGCATCCACGGCACCACAGAGCCTGGGGCTGCGGTGTCACCGGTGCCGCCGAGGCCCCGACGGTCCGAGGCCCGCTCGGGGCCGTTTTTTGCCCGAAGCCGGCACGGGGCTTGCGAACGTCCGGCGATTTCTCCCACGCCAAGGGGGCCAGCCCCGAAAGCTGTGGCCGGCCCTCGGCGCCCACTGCCGCCGCTTCCACGGCACCACAGAAGCCGGGGGGCTGCGGTCTCACCGGTGCCACCCGAGGCCCCGACGTCCGAGGCCCGCTCGGGGCCATTTTTTGCCCGAAGCCGGCACGGGGCTTGCGAACGTCCGGCCATTTCTCCCACGCCAAGGGGGCCAGCCCCGAAAGCTGTGGCCGGCCCTCGGCGCCCACTGCCGCCGCTTCCACGGCACCACAGAGCCTGGGGGCTGCGGTGTCACCCGGTGCCGCCGAGGCCCCGACGTCCGAGGCCCGCTCGGGGCCGTTTTTTGCCCGAAGCCGGCACGGGGCTTGCGAACGTCCGGCGATTTCTCCCACGCCAAGGGGCCAGCCCCGAAAGCTGTGGCCGGCCCTCGGCGCCCACTGCCGCCGCTTCCACGGCACCACAGAGCCTGGGGCTGCGGTGTCACCGGTGCCGCCGAGGCCCCGACGTCCGAGGCCCGCTCGGGGGCCGTTTTTTTGCCCGAAGCCGGCACGGGGCTTGCGAACAGTCCGGCGATTTCTCCCACGCCAAAGGGGCCAGCCCCGAAAGCTGTGGCCAGCCCTCGGCGCCCACTGCCGCCGCTTCCACGGCACCACAAGAGCCTGGGGCTGCGGTGTCACCGGTGCCGCCGAGGCCCCGACGTCCGAGGCCCGCTCGGGGCCGTTTTTTGCCCGTAGCCGGCACGGGGCTTGCGAACGTCCGGCGATTTCTCCCACGCCAAGGGGGCCAGCCCCCCAAAGCTGTGGCCAGCCCTCGGCGCCCACTGCCGCCGCTTCCACGGCACCACAGAGCCTGGGGCTGCGGTGTCACCCGGTTCCGCCGAGGCCCCGACGTACGAGGCCCGCTGGGGGGGCGTTTTTTTTTGCCCGAAGCCGGCACGGGGCTTGCGAACGTCCGGGGATTCTCTCCCACGCCAAAGGGGCCAGCCCCGAAAGCTGTGGCCAGCCCTCGGCGTCCACTGCCGCCGCTTCCACGGCACCACAGAGCCTGGGGCTGCGGGCTCGCCTGTGCCGCCTAGGCCCCGACGTACGAGGCCCGCTCGGGGGGCGTTTTTTTTGCCCGAAGCCGGCACGGGGCTTGCGAACGTCCGGGGATTTCTCCCACGCCAAAGGGGCCAGCCCCCGAAAGCTGTGGCCAGCCCTCGGCGTCCACTGCCCGCCGCTTCCACGGCACCACAGAGCCTGGGGCTGCGGGCTCGGCCTGTGCCGCCTAGGCCCCGACGTACGAGGCCCGCTCGGGGGGGCGTTTTTTTTGCCCGAAGCCGGCACGGGGCTTGCGAACGTCCGGGGATTTCTCCCACGCCAAAGGGGCCAGCCCCGAAAGCTGTGGCCAGCCCTCGGCGCCCACTGCCGCCACTTCCACGGGGCACCACAGAGCCTGGGGCTGCGGTGTCACCGGTGCCGCCGAGGCCCCGACGTCCGAGGCCCGCTCGGGGCCGTTTTTTGCCCGAAGCCGGCACGGGGCTTGCGAACGTCGGCGATTTTCTCCCACGCCAAGGGGGCCAGCCCCGAAAGCTGTGGCCAGCCCTCGCGCCCACTGGGGCCGCTTCCACGGCACCACAGAGCCTGGGGCTGCGGTGTCACCGGTGCCGCCGAGGCCCCGACGTCCGAGGCCCGCTCGGGGCCGTTTTTTGCCCGAAGCCGGCACGGGGCTTGCGAACGTCCGGCGATTTCTCCCACGCCAAGGGGGCCAGCCCCGAAAGCTGTGGCCGGCCCTCGGCGCCCACTGCCGCCGCTTCCACGGCACCACAGAGCCGTGGGCTGCGGTCTCACCGGTGCCACCGAGGCCCCCGACGTCCGAGGCCCGCTCGGGGCCATTTTTTGCCCGAAGCCGGCACGGGGCTTGCGAACGTCCGGCCATTTCTCCCACGCCAAGGGGGCCAGCCCCGAAAGCTGTGGCCGGCCCTCGGCGCCCACTGCCGCCGCTTCCACGGCACCACAGAGCTGGGGCTGCGGTGTCACCGGTGCCCCGCCGAGGCCCCGACGTCCGAGGCCCGCTCCGGGGCCGTTTTTTTGCCCGAAGCCGGCACGGGGCTTGCGAACGTCCGGCGATTTCTCCCACGCCAAAGGGGCCAGCCCGAAAGCTGTGGCCGGCCCTCGGCGCCCACTGCCGCCGCTTCCACGGCACCACAGAGCCTGGGGCTGCGGTGTCACCGGTGCCCGCCGAGGCCCCGACGTCCGAGGCCCGCTCGGGGGCCGTTTTTTTGCCCGAAGCCGGCACGGGGCTTGCGAACGTCCGGGCGATTTCTCCCACGCCAAAGGGGCCAGCCCCGAAAGCTGTGGCCCAAGCCCTCGGCGCCCACTGCCGCCGCTTCCCACGGCACCACAGAGCCTGGGGCTGCGGTGTCACCGGTGCCGCCGAGGCCCCGACGTCCGAGGGCCCGCTCGGGGCCGTTTTTTGCCCGTAGCCGGCACGGGGCTTGCGAACGTCCGGCGAATTTCTCCCACGCCAAGGGGGCCAGCCCCCAAAGCTGTGGCCAGCCCTCGCGCCCACTGCCGCCGCTTCCCACGGCACCACAGAGCCTGGGCTGCGGTGTCACCGGTTCCGCCGAGGCCCCGACGTACGAGGCCCGCTGGGGGGGCGTTTTTTTGCCCGAAGCCGGCACGGGGCTTCGAACGTCCGGCGATTTCTCCCACGCCAAGGGGGCCAGCCCCCAAAGCTGTGGCCAGCCCTCGGCGCCCACTGCCGCCGCTTCCACGGCACCACAGAGCCTGGGGCTGCGGTGTCACCGGTTCCGCCGAGGCCCCGACGTACGAGGCCCGCTGGGGGGGCGTTTTTTTTGCCCGAAGCCGGCACGGGGCTTGCGAACGTCCGGGGATTTCTCCCACGCCAAAGGGGCCAGCCCCGAAAGCTGTGGCCAGACCTCGGCGTCCACTGCCGCCGCTTTCCACGGCACCACAGAGCCTGGGGCTGCGGGCTCGCCTGTGCCGCCTAGGCCCCGACGTAACGAGGCCCGCTCGGGGGGCGTTTTTTTGCCCGAAGCCGGCACGGGGGCTTGCGAACGTCCGGGGATTTCTCCCACGCCAAAGGGGCCAGCCCCCGAAAGCTGTGGCCAGCCCTCGGCGTCCACTGCCGCCGCTTCCACGGCACCACAGAGCCTGGGGCTGCGGGCTCGCCTGTGCCGCCTAGGCCCCGACGTACGAGGCCCGCTCGGGGGGCGTTTTAGGGGCCAGCCCCGAAAGCTGTGGCCAGCCCTCGGCGTCCACTGCCGCCGCTTCCACGGCACCACAGAGCCTGGGGCTGCGGGCTCGCCTGTGCCGCCTAGGCCCCGACGTACGAGGCCCGCTCGGGGGGCGTTTTTTTGCCCGAAGCCGGCACGGGGCTTGCGAACGTCCGGGGATTTCTCCCACGCCAAAGGGGCCAGCCCCGAAAGCTGTGGCCAGCCCTCGGCGTCCACTGCCGCCGCTTCCACGGCACCACAGAGCCTGGGGCTGCGGGCTCGCCTGTGCCGCCTAGGCCCCGACGTACGAGGCCCGCTCGGGGGGCGTTTTTTTTGCCCGAAGCCGGCACGGGGCTTGCGAACGTCCGGGGATTTCTCCCACGCCAAAGGGGCCAGCCCCGAAAGCTGTGGCCAGCCCTCGGCGTCCACTGCCGCCGCTTCCACGGCACCACAGAGCCTGGGGCTGCGGGCTCGCCTGTGCCGCCGAGGCCCCGACGTACGAGGCCCGCTGGGGGGGCGTTTTTTTGCCCGAAGCCGGCACGGGGCTTGCGAACGTCCGGGGATTTCTCCCACGCCAAATGGGGCCAGCCCCGAAAGCTGTGGCCAGCCCTCGGCGTCCACTGCCGCCGCTTCCACGGCACCACAGAGCCTGGGGCTGCGGGCTCGCCTGTGCCGCCGAGGCCCCGACGTACGAGGCCCGCTCGGGGGGCGTTTTTTTGCCCGAAGCCGGCACGGGGCTTGCGAACGTCCGGGGATTTCTCCCACGCCAAAGGGGCCAGCCCCGAAAGCTGTGGCCAGCCCTCGGCGTCCACTGCCGCCGCTTCCACGGCACCACAGAGCCTGGGGCTGCGGGCTCGCCTGTGCCGCCTAGGCCCCGACGTACGAGGCCCGCTCGGGGGGCGTTTTTTTGCCGAAGCCGGCACGGGGCTTGCGAACGTCCGGGGATTTCTCCCACGCCAAAGGGGCCAGCCCCGAAAGCTGTGGCCAGCCCTCGGCGTCCACTGCCGCCGCTTCCATGGCACCACAGAGCCTGGGGCTGCGGTGTCACCGGTGCCGCCGAGGCCCCGACGTCCGAGGCCCGCTCGGGGCCGTTTTTTGCCCGAAGCCGGCACGGGGCTTGCGAACGTCCGGCCATTTCTCCCACGCCAAGGGGGCCAGCCCCGAAAGCTGTGGCCGGCCCTCGGCGCCCACTGCCGCCGCTTCCACGGCACCACAGAGCCTGGGGCTGCGGTGTCACCGGTGCCGCCGAGGCCCCGACGTCGAGGCCCGCTCGGGGCCGTTTTTTGCCCGAAGCCGGCACGGGGCTTGCGAACGTCGGCGATTTCTCCCACGCCAAAGGGGCCAGCCCCGAAAGCTGTGGCCAGCCCTCGGCGCCCACTGCCGCCGCTTCCACGGCACCACAGAGCCTGGGGCTGCGGTGTCACCGGTGCCGCCGAGGCCCCGACGTCCGAGGCCCGCTCGGGGCCGTTTTTTGCCCGAAGCCGGCACGGGGCTTGCGAACGTCCGGCGATTTCTCCCACGCCAAAGGGGCCAGCCCCGAAAGCTGTGGCCAGCCCTCGGCGCCCACTGCCGCCGCTTCCACGGCACCACAGAGCCTGGGGCTGCGGTGTCACCGGTGCCGCCGAGGCCCCGACGTCCGAGGCCCGCTCGGGGCCGTTTTTTTGCCCGAAGCCGGCACGGGGCTTGCGAACGTCCGGCGATTTCTCCCACGCCAAGGGGGCCAGCCCCGAAAGCTGTGGCCGGCCCTCGGCGCCCACTGCCGCCGCTTCCACGGCACCACAGAGCCTGGGGCTGCGGTCTCACCGGTGCCACCGAGGCCCCGACGTCCGAGGCCCGCTCGGGGCCATTTTTTGCCCGAAGCCGGCACGGGGCTTGCGAACGTCCGGCCATTTCTCCCACGCCAAGGGGGCCAGCCCCGAAAGCTGTGGCCGGCCCTCGGCGCCCACTGCCGCCGCTTCCACGGCACCACAGAGCCTGGGGCTGCGGTGTCACCGGTGCCGCCGAGGCCCCGACGTCCGAGGCCCGCTCGGGCCGTTTTTTGCCCGAAGCCGGCACGGGGCTTGCGAACGTCCGGCGATTTCTCCCACGCCAAAGGGGCCAGCCCCGAAAGCTGTGGCCGGCCCTCGGCGCCCACTGCCGCCGCTTCCACGGCACCACAGAGCCTGGGGCTGCGGTGTCACCGGTGCCGCCGAGGCCCCGACGTCCGAGGCCCGCTCGGGGCCGTTTTTTGCCCGAAGCCGGCACGGGGCTTGCGAACGTCCGGCGATTTCTCCCACGCCAAGGGGGCCAGCCCCGAAAGCTGTGGCCGGCCCTCGGCGCCCACTGCCGCCGCTTCCACGGCACCACAGAGCCTGGGGCTGCGGTCTCACCGGTGCCACCGAGGCCCCGACGTCCGAGGCCCGCTCGGGGCCATTTTTTGCCCGAAGCCGGCACGGGGCTTGCGAACGTCCGGCCATTTCTCCCACGCCAAGGGGGCCAGCCCCGAAAGCTGTGGCCGGCCCTCGGCGCCCACTGCCGCCGCTTCCACGGCACCACAGAGCCTGGGGCTGCGGTGTCACCGGTGCCGCCGAGGCCCCGACGTCCGAGGCCCGCTCGGGGCCGTTTTTTGCCCGAAGCCGGCACGGGGCTTGCGAACGTCCGGCGATTTCTCCCACGCCAAGGGGGCCAGCCCCGAAAGCTGTGGCCGGCCCTCGGCGCCCACTGCCGCCGCTTCCACGGCACCACAGAGCCGGGGGCTGCGGTCTCACCGGTGCCACCGAGGCCCCGACGTCCGAGGCCCGCTCGGGGCCATTTTTTGCCCGAAGCCGGCACGGGGCTTGCGAACGTCCGGCCATTTCTCCCACGCCAAGGGGGCCAGCCCCGAAAGCTGTGGCCGGCCCTCGGCGCCCACTGCCGCCGCTTCCACGGCACCACAGAGCCTGGGGCTGCGGTGTCACCGGTGCCGCCGAGGCCCCGACGTCCGAGGCCCGCTCGGGGCCGTTTTTTGCCCGAAGCCGGCACGGGGCTTGCGAACGTCCGGCGATTTCTCCCACGCCAAAGGGGCCAGCCCCGAAAGCTGTGGCCAGCCCTCGGCGCCCACTGCCGCCGCTTCCACGGCACCACAGAGCCTGGGGCTGCGGTGTCACCGGTGCCGCCGAGGCCCCGACGTCCGAGGCCCGCTCGGGGCCGTTTTTTGCCCGAAGCCGGCACGGGGCTTGCGAACGTCCGGCGATTTCTCCCACGCCAAAGGGGCCAGCCCCGAAAGCTGTGGCCAACCCTCGGCGCCCACTGCCGCCGCTTCCACGGCACCACAGAGCCTGGGGCTGCGGTGTCACCGGTGCCGCCGAGGCCCCGACGTCCGAGGCCCGCTCGGGGCCGTTTTTTGCCCGAAGCCGGCACGGGGCTTGCGAACGTCCGGCGATTTCTCCCACGCCAAGGGGGCCAGCCCCGAAAGCTGTGGCCGGCCCTCGGCGCCCACTGCCGCCGCTTCCACGGCACCACAGAGCCGTGGGCTGCGGTCTCACCGGTGCCACCGAGGCCCCGACGTCCGAGGCCCGCTCGGGGCCATTTTTTGCCCGAAGCCGGCACGGGGCTTGCGAACGTCCGGCCATTTCTCCCACGCCAAGGGGGCCAGCCCCGAAAGCTGTGGCCGGCCCTCGGCGCCCACTGCCGCCGCTTCCACGGCACCACAGAGCCTGGGGCTGCGGTGTCACCGGTGCCGCCGAGGCCCCGACGTCCGAGGCCCGCTCGGGGCCGTTTTTTGCCCGAAGCCGGCACGGGGCTTGCGAACGTCCGGCGATTTCTCCCACGCCAAGGGGGCCAGCCCCGAAAGCTGTGGCCGGCCCTCGGCGCCCACTGCCGCCGCTTCCATGGCACCACAGAGCCTGGGGCTGCGGTGTCACCGGTGCCGCCGAGGCCCCGACGTCCGAGGCCCGCTCGGGGCCGTTTTTTGCCCGAAGCCGGCACGGGGCTTGCGAACGTCCGGCCATTTCTCCCACGCCAAAGGGGCCAGCCCCGAAAGCTGTGGCCAGCCCTCGGCGCCCACTGCCGCCGCTTCCACGGCACCACAGAGCCTGGGGCTGCGGTGTCACCGGTGCCGCCGAGGCCCCGACGTCCGAGGCCCGCTCGGGGCCGTTTTTTGCCCGTAGCCGGCACGGGGCTTGCGAACGTCCGGCGATTTCTCCCACGCCAAGGGGGCCAGCCCCCAAAGCTGTGGCCAGCCCTCGGCGCCCACTGCCGCCGCTTCCACGGCACCACAGAGCCTGGGGCTGCGGTGTCACCGGTTCCGCCGAGGCCCCGACGTATGAGGCCCGCTGGGGGGGCGTTTTTTTGCCCGAAGCCGGCACGGGGCTTGCGAACGTCCGGGGATTTCTCCCACGCCAAAGGGGCCAGCCCCGAAAGCTGTGGCCAGCCCTCGGCGTCCACTGCCGCCGCTTCCACGGCACCACAGAGCCTGGGGCTGCGGGCTCGCCTGTGCCGCCTAGGCCCCGACGTACGAGGCCCGCTCGGGGGGCGTTTTTTTGCCCGAAGCCGGCACGGGGCTTGCGAACGTCCGGGGATTTCTCCCACGCCAAAGGGGCCAGCCCCGAAAGCTGTGGCCAGCCCTCGGCGTCCACTGCCGCCGCTTCCACGGCACCACAGAGCCTGGGGCTGCGGGCTCGCCTGTGCCGCCTGGGCCCCGACGTACGAGGCCCGCTCGGGGGGCGTTTTTTTGCCCGAAGCCGGCACGGGGCTTGCGAACGTCCGGGGATTTCTCCCACGCCAAAGGGGCCAGCCCTGAAAGCTGTGGCCAGCCCTCGGCGTCCACTGCCGCCGCTTCCACGGCACCACAGAGCCTGGGGCTGCGGGCTCGCCTGTGCCGCCTAGGCCCCGACGTACGAGGCCCGCTCGGGGGGCGTTTTTTTTGCCCGAAGCCGGCACGGGGCTTGCGAACGTCCGGGGATTTCTCCCACGCCAAAGGGGCCAGCCCCGAAAGCTGTGGCCAGCCCTCGGCGTCCACTGCCGCCGCTTCCACGGCACCACAGAGCCTGGGGCTGCGGGCTCGCCTGTGCCGCCTAGGCCCCGACGTACGAGGCCCGCTCGGGGGGCGTTTTTTTTGCCCGAAGCCGGCACGGGGCTTGCGAACGTCCGGGGATTTCTCCCACGCCAAAGGGGCCAGCCCCGAAAGCTGTGGCCAGCCCTCGGCGTCCACTGCCGCCGCTTCCACGGCACCACAGAGCCTGGGGCTGCGGGCTCGCCTGTGCCGCCGAGGCCCCGACGTCCGAGGCCCGCTCGGGGGGCGTTTTTTTGCCCGAAGCCGGCACGGGGCTTGCGAACGTCCGGGGATTTCTCCCACGCCAAAGGGGCCAGCCCCGAAAGCTGTGGCCAGCCCTCGGCGCCCACTGCCGCCGCTTCCACGGCACCACAGAGCCTGGGGCTGCGGTGTCACCGGTGCCGCCGAGGCCCCGACGTCCGAGGCCCGCTCGGGGCCGTTTTTTGCCCGAAGCCGGCACGGGGCTTGCGAACGTCCGGCCATTTCTCCCACGCCAAGGGGGCCAGCCCCGAAAGCTGTGGCCAGCCCTCGGCGCCCACTGGGGCCGCTTCCACGGCACCACAGAGCCTGGGGCTGCGGTGTCACCGGTGCCGCCGAGGCCCCGACGTCCGAGGCCCGCTCGGGGCCGTTTTTTGCCCGAAGCCGGCACGGGGCTTGCGAACGTCCGGCGATTTCTCCCACGCCAAGGGGGCCAGCCCCGAAAGCTGTGGCCGGCCCTCGGCGCCCACTGCCGCCGCTTCCACGGCACCACAGAGCCGGGGGCTGCGGTCTCACCGGTGCCACCGAGGCCCCGACGTCCGAGGCCCGCTCGGGGCCATTTTTTGCCCGAAGCCGGCACGGGGCTTGCGAACGTCCGGCCATTTCTCCCACGCCAAGGGGGCCAGCCCCGAAAGCTGTGGCCGGCCCTCGGCGCCCACTGCCGCCGCTTCCACGGCACCACAGAGCCTGGGGCTGCGGTGTCACCGGTGCCGCCGAGGCCCCGACGTCCGAGGCCCGCTCGGGGCCATTTTTTGCCCGAAGCCGGCACGGGGCTTGCGAACGTCCGGCGATTTCTCCCACGCCAAGGGGGCCAGCCCCGAAAGCTGTGGCCGGCCCTCGGCGCCCACTGCCGCCGCTTCCACGGCACCACAGAGCCTGGGGCTGCGGTGTCACCGGTGCCGCCGAGGCCCCGACGTCCGAGGCCCGCTCGGGGCCGTTTTTTGCCCGAAGCCGGCACGGGGCTTGCGAACGTCCGGCGATTTCTCCCACGCCAAAGGGGCCAGCCCCGAAAGCTGTGGCCAGCCCTCGGCGCCCACTGGGGCCGCTTCCACGGCACCACAGAGCCTGGGGCTGCGGTGTCACCGGTGCCGCCGAGGCCCCGACGTACGAGGCCCGCTCGGGGGGCGTTTTTTTGCCCGAAGCCGGCACGGGGCTTGCGAACGTCCGGGGATTTCTCCCACGCCAAGGGGGCCAGCCCCCAAAGCTGTGGCCAGCCCTCGGCGCCCACTGCCGCCGCTTCCACGGCACCACAGAGCCTGGGGCTGCGGTGTCACCGGTTCCGCCGAGGCCCCGACGTACGAGGCCCGCTGGGGGGGCGTTTTTTTGCCCGAAGCCGGCACGGGGCTTGCGAACGTCCGGGGATTTCTCCCACGCCAAAGGGGCCAGCCCCGAAAGCTGTGGCCAGACCTCGGCGTCCACTGCCGCCGCGTCCACGGCACCACAGAGCCTGGGGCTGCGGGCTCGCCTGTGCCGCCTAGGCCCCGACGTACGAGGCCCGCTCGGGGGGCGTTTTTTTGCCCGAAGCCGGCACGGGGCTTGCGAACGTCCGGGGATTTCTCCCACGCCAAAGGGGCCAGCCCCGAAAGCTGTGGCCAGCCCTCGGCGTCCACTGCTGCCGCTTCCACGGCACCACAGAGCCTGGGGCTGCGGGCTCGCCTGTGCCGCCTAGGCCCCGACGTACGAGGCCCGCTCGGGGGGCGTTTTTTTGCCCGAAGCCGGCACGGGGCTTGCGAACGTCCGGGGATTTCTCCCACGCCAAAGGGGCCAGCCCCGAAAGCTGTGGCCAGACCTCGGCGTCCACTGCCGCCGCTTCCACGGCACCACAGAGCCTGGGGCTGCGGGCTCGCCTGTGCCGCCTAGGCCCCGACGTCCGAGGCCCGCTCGGGGGGCGTTTTTTTTGCCCGAAGCCGGCACGGGGCTTGCGAACGTCCGGGGATTTCTCCCACGCCAAAGGGGCCAGCCCCGAAAGCTGTGGCCAGCCCTCGGCGTCCACTGCCGCCGCTTCCACGGCACCACAGAGCCTGGGGCTGCGGGCTCGCCTGTGCCGCCGAGGCCCCGACGTCCGAGGCCCGCTCGGGGGGCGTTTTTTTGCCCGAAGCCGGCACGGGGCTTGCGAACGTCCGGGGATTTCTCCCACGCCAAAGGGGCCAGCCCCGAAAGCTGTGGCCAGCCCTCGGCGCCCACTGCCGCCGCTTCCACGGCACCACAGAGCCTGGGGCTGCGGTGTCACCGGTGCCGCCGAGGCCCCGACGTCCGAGGCCCGCTCGGGGCCGTTTTTTGCCCGAAGCCGGCACGGGGCTTGCGAACGTCCGGCGATTTCTCCCACGCCAAGGGGGCCAGCCCCGAAAGCTGTGGCCAGCCCTCGGCGCCCACTGGGGCCGCTTCCACGGCACCACAGAGCCTGGGGCTGCGGTGTCATCGGTGCCGCCGAGGCCCCGACGTCCGAGGCCCGCTCGGGGCCGTTTTTTGCCCGAAGCCGGCACGGGGCTTGCGAACGTCCGGCGATTTCTCCCACGCCAAGGGGGCCAGCCCCGAAAGCTGTGGCCGGCCCTCGGCGCCCACTGCCGCCGCTTCCACGGCACCACAGAGCCGGGGGCTGCGGTCTCACCGGTGCCACCGAGGCCCCGACGTCCGAGGCCCGCTCGGGGCCATTTTTTGCCCGAAGCCGGCACGGGGCTTGCGAACGTCCGGCCATTTCTCCCACGCCAAGGGGGCCAGCCCCGAAAGCTGTGGCCGGCCCTCGGCGCCCACTGCCGCCGCTTCCACGGCACCACAGAGCCTGGGGCTGCGGTGTCACCGGTGCCGCCGAGGCCCCGACGTCCGAGGCCCGCTCGGGGCCGTTTTTTGCCCGAAGCCGGCACGGGGCTTGCGAACGTCCGGCGATTTCTCCCACGCCAAGGGGGCCAGCCCCGAAAGCTGTGGCCGGCCCTCGGCGCCCACTGCCGCCGCTTCCACGGCACCACAGAGCCTGGGGCTGCGGTGTCACCGGTGCCGCCGAGGCCCCGACGTCCGAGGCCCGCTCGGGGCCGTTTTTTGCCCGAAGCCGGCACGGGGCTTGCGAACGTCCGGCGATTTCTCCCACGCCAAAGGGGCCAGCCCCGAAAGCTGTGGCCAGCCCTCGGCGCCCACTGGGGCCGCTTCCACGGCACCACAGAGCCTGGGGCTGCGGTGTCACCGGTGCCGCCGAGGCCCCGACGTCCGAGGCCCGCTCGGGGCCGTTTTTTGCCCGTAGCCGGCACGGGGCTTGCGAACGTCCGGCGATTTCTCCCACGCCAAGGGGGCCAG
Organism: Pelecanus crispus; assembly: GCF_030463565.1. Classification (NCBI taxonomy): domain Eukaryota; kingdom Metazoa; phylum Chordata; class Aves; order Pelecaniformes; family Pelecanidae; genus Pelecanus; species Pelecanus crispus. The sequence continues at coordinate 44,602 of NW_027461274.1, forward strand.
CCCCCAAAGCTGTGGCCAGCCCTCGGCGCCCACTGCCGCCGCTTCCACGGCACCACAGAGCCTGGGGCTGCGGTGTCACCGGTTCCGCCGAGGCCCCGACGTACGAGGCCCGCTGGGGGGGCGGTTTTTTTGCCCGAAGCCGGCACGGGGCTTGCGAACGTCCGGGGATTTCTCCCACGCCAAAGGGGCCAGCCCCGAAAGCTGTGGCCAGCCCTCGGCGTCCACTGCCGCCGCTTCCACGGCACCACAGAGCCTGGGGCTGCGGGCTCGCCTGTGCCGCCTAGGCCCCGACGTACGAGGCCCGCTCGGGGGGCGTTTTTTTTGCCCGAAGCCGGCACGGGGCTTGCGAACGTCCGGGGATTTCTCCCACGCCAAAGGGGCCAGCCCCGAAAGCTGTGGCCAGCCCTCGGCATCCACTGCCGCCGCTTCCACGGCACCACAGAGCCTGGGGCTGCGGGCTCGCCTGTGCCGCCTAGGCCCCGACGTACGAGGCCCGCTCGGGGGGCGTTTTTTTGCCCGAAGCCGGCACGGGGCTTGCGAACGTCCGGGGATTTCTCCCACGCCAAAGGGGCCAGCCCCGAAAGCTGTGGCCAGCCCTCGGCGTCCACTGCCGCCGCTTCCACGGCACCACAGAGCCTGGGGCTGCGGGCTCGCCTGTGCCGCCTAGGCCCCGACGTACGAGGCCCGCTCGGGGGGCGTTTTTTTGCCCGAAGCCGGCACGGGGCTTGCGAACGTCCGGGGATTTCTCCCACGCCAAAGGGGCCAGCCCCGAAAGCTGTGGCCAGCCCTCGGCATCCACTGCCGCCGCTTCCACGGCACCACAGAGCCTGGGGCTGCGGGCTCGCCTGTGCCGCCTAGGCCCCGACGTACGAGGCCCGCTCGGGGGGCGTTTTTTTGCCCGAAGCCGGCACGGGGCTTGCGAACGTCCGGGGATTTCTCCCACGCCAAAGGGGCCAGCCCCGAAAGCTGTGGCCAGCCCTCGGCGTCCACTGCCGCCGCTTCCACGGCACCACAGAGCCTGGGGCTGCGGGCTCGCCTGTGCCGCCTAGGCCCCGACGTACGAGGCCCGCTCGGGGGGCGTTTTTTTGCCCGAAGCCGGCACGGGGCTTGCGAACGTCCGGGGATTTCTCCCACGCCAAGGGGGCCAGCCCCGAAAGCTGTGGCCAGCCCTCGGCGTCCACTGCCGCCGCTTCCACGGCACCACAGAGCCTGGGGCTGTGGACTCGCCTGTGCCGCCTAGGCCCCGACGTACGAGGCCCGCTCGGGGGGCGTTTTTTTTGCCCGAAGCCGGCACGGGGCTTGCGAACGTCCGGGGATTTCTCCCACGCCAAAGGGGCCAGCCCCGAAAGCTGTGGCCAGCCCTCGGCGTCCACTGCCGCCGCTTCCACGGCACCACAGAGCCTGGGGCTGCGGGCTCGCCTGTGCCGCCTAGGCCCCGACGTACGAGGCCCGCTCGGGGGGCGTTTTTTTGCCCGAAGCCGGCACGGGGCTTGCGAACGTCCGGGGATTTCTCCCACGCCAAAGGGGCCAGCCCCGAAAGCTGTGGCCAGACCTCGGCGTCCACTGCCGCCGCTTCCACGGCACCACAGAGCCTGGGGCTGCGGGCTCGCCTGTGCCGCCTAGGCCCCGACGTCCGAGGCCCGCTCGGGGGGCGTTTTTTTGCCCGAAGCCGGCACGGGGCTTGCGAACGTCCGGGGATTTCTCCCACGCCAAAGGGGCCAGCCCCGAAAGCTGTGGCCAGCCTCGGCGTCCACTGCCGCCGCTTCCACGGCACCACAGAGCCTGGGGCTGCGGGCTCGCCTGTGCCGCCGAGGGCCCCGACGTCCGAGGCCCGCTCGGGGGGGCGTTTTTTTGCCCGAAGCCGGCACGGGGCTTGCGAACGTCCGGGGATTTCTCCCACGCCAAAGGGGCCAGCCCCGAAAGCTGTGGCCAGCCCTCGGCGTCCACTGCCGCCGCTTCCACGGCACCACAGAGCCTGGGGCTGCGGGCTCGCCTGTGCCGCCGAGGCCCCCGACGTACGAGGCCCCGCTCGGGGGGCGTTTTTTTGCCCGAAGCCGGCACGGGGCTTGCGAACGTCCGGGGATTTCTCCCACGCCAAAGGGGCCAGCCCCGAAAGCTGTGGCCAGCCCTCGGCGTCCACTGCCGCCGCTTCCACGGCACCACAGAGCCTGGGCTGCCGGGCTCGCCTGTGCCGCCTAGGCCCCGACGTCCGAGGCCCGCTCGGGGGGCGTTTTTTTGCCCGAAGCCGGCACGGGGCTTGCGAACGTCCGGGGATTTCTCCCACGCCAAAGGGGCCAGCCCCGAAAGCTGTGGCCAGCCCTCGGCGTCCACTGCCGCCGCTTCCACGGCACCACAGAGCCTGGGGCTGCGGGCTCGCCTGTGCCGCCTGGGCCCCGACGTACGAGGCCCGCTCGGGGGGCGTTTTTTTTTTGCCCGAAGCCGGCACGGGGCTTGCGAACGTCCGGGGATTTCTCCCACGCCAAAGGGGCCAGCCCCGAAAGCTGTGGCCAGCCCTCGGCGTCCACTGCCGCCGCTTCCCACGGCACCACAGAGCCTGGGGCTGCGGGCTCGCCTGTGCCGCCTAGGCCCCGACGTACGAGGCCCGCTCGGGGGGCGTTTTTTTGCCCGAAGCCGGCACGGGGCTTGCGAACGTCCGGGGATTTCTCCCACGCCAAAGGGGCCAGCCCCGAAAGCTGTGGCCAGCCCTCGGCGTCCACTGCCGCCGCTTCCACGGCACCACAGAGCCTGGGGCTGCGGGCTCGCCTGTGCCGCATAGGCCCCGACGTACGAGGCCCGCTCGGGGGGCGTTTTTTTGCCCGAAGCCGGCACGGGGCTTGCGAACGTCCGGGGATTTCTCCCACGCCAAAGGGCCAGCCCCGAAAGCTGTGGCCAGCCCTCGGCGTCCACTGCCGCCGCTTCCACGGCACCACAGAGCCTGGGGCTGCGGGCTCGCCTGTGCCGCCGAGGCCCCGACGTACGAGGCCCGTCGGGGGGCGTTTTTTTGCCCGAAGCCGGCACGGGGCTTGCGAACGTCCGGGGATTTCTCCCACGCCAAAGGGGCCAGCCCCGAAAGCTGTGGCCAGCCCTCGGCGTCCACTGCCGCCGCTTCCACGGCACCACAGAGCCTGGGGCTGCGGGCTCGCCTGTGCCGCCGAGGCCCCGACGTACGAGGCCCGCTCGGGGGGCGTTTTTTTGCCCGAAGCCGGCACGGGGCTTGCGAACGTCCGGGGATTTCTCCCACGCCAAAGGGGCCAGCCCCGAAAGCTGTGGCCAGCCCTCGGCGTCCACTGCCGCCGCTTCCATGGCACCACAGAGCCTGGGGCTGCGGTGTCACCTGTGCCGCCGAGGCCCCGACGTCCGAGGCCCGCTCGGGGCTGTTTTTTGCCCGAAGCCGGCACGGGGCTTGCGAACGTCCCGGCGATTTCTCCCACGCCAAGGGGGCCAGCCCCGAAAGCTGTGGCCGGCCCTCGGCGCCCACTGCCGCCGCTTCCACGGCACCACAGAGCCGGGGGCTGCGGTGTCACCGGTGCCGCCGAGGCCCCGACGTCCGAGGCCCGCTCGGGGCCGTTTTTTGCCCGAAGCCGGCACGGGGCTTGCGAACGTCCGGCGATTTCTCCCCACGCCAAAGGGGCCAGCCCCGAAAGCTGTGGCCAGCCCTCGGCGCCCACTGCCGCCGCTTCCACGGCACCACAGAGCCTGGGGCTGCGGTGTCCACCGGTGCCGCCGAGGCCCCGACGTCCGAGGCCCGCTCGGGGCCGTTTTTTGCCCGAAGCCGGCACGGGGCTTGCGAACGTCCGGCGATTTCTCCCACGCCAAAGGGGCCAGCCCCGAAAGCTGTGGCCAGCCCTCGGCGTCCACTGCCGCCGCTTCCATGGCACCACAGAGCCTGGGGCTGCGGTGTCACCTGTGCCGCCGAGGCCCCGACGTCCGAGGCCCGCTCGGGGCTGTTTTTTTGCCCGAAGCCGGCACGGGGCTTGCGAACGTCCGGCGATTTCTCCCACGCCAAGGGGGCCAGCCCCGAAAGCTGTGGCCGGCCCTCGGCGCCCACTGCCGCCGCTTCCACAGCACCACAGAGCCTGGGGCTGCGGTGTCACCCGGTGCCGCCGAGGCCCCGACGTCCGAGGCCCGCTCGGGGCCGTTTTTTGCCCGAAGCCGGCACGGGGCTTGCGAACGTCCGGCGATTTCTCCCACGCCAAAGGGGCCAGCCCCGAAAGCTGTGGCCAGCCCTCGGCGCCCACTGCCGCCGCTTCCACGCACACAGAGCCTGGGGCTGCGGTGTCACCGGTGCCGCCGAGGCCCCGACGTCCGAGGCCCGCTCGGGGCCGTTTTTTGCCCGAAGCCGGCACGGGGCTTGCGAACGTCCGGCGATTTCTCCCACGCCAAGGGGGCCAGCCCCGAAAGCTGTGGCCGGCCTCGGCGCCCACTGCCGCCGCTTCCACGGCACCACAGAGCCTGGGGCTGCGGTGTCACCGGTACCGCCGAGGCCCCGACGTCCGAGGCCCGCTCGGGGGCCGTTTTTTGCCCGAAGCCGGCACGGGGCTTGCGAACGTCCGGCGATTTCTCCCACGCCAAAGGGGCCAGCCCCGAAAGCTGTGGCCAGCCCCTCGGCGCCCACTGCCCGCCGCTTCCACGGCACCACAGAGCCTGGGGCTGCGGGTGTCACCGGTGCCGCCGAGGGCCCCCGACGTCCGAGGGCCCGCTCGGGGCCGTTTTTTGCCCGAAGCCGGCACGGGGCTTGCGAACGTCCGGCGATTTCTCCCCACGCCAAGGGGGCCAGCCCCGAAAGCTGTGGCCAGCCCTCGGCGCCCACTGGGGCCGCTTCCACGGCACCACAGAGCCTGGGGCTGCGGTGTCACCGGTGCCGCCGAGGGCCCCGACGTCCGAGGCCCGCTCGGGGCCGTTTTTTGCCCGAAGCCGGCACGGGGCTTGCGAACGTCCGGCGATTTCTCCCACGCCAAGGGGGCCAGCCCCGAAAGCTGTGGCCGGCCCTCGGCGCCCACTGCCGCCGCTTCCACGGCACCACAGAGCCGGGGGCTGCGGTCTCACCGGTGCCACCGAGGCCCCGACGTCCGAGGCCCGCTCGGGGCCATTTTTTGCCCGAAGCCGGCACGGGGCTTGCGAACGTCCGGCCATTTCTCCCACGCCAAGGGGGCCAGCCCCGAAAGCTGTGGCCGGCCCTCGGCGCCCACTGCCGCCGCTTCCACGGCACCACAGAGCCTGGGGCTGCGGTGTCACCGGTGCCGCCGAGGCCCCGACGTCCGAGGCCCGCTCGGGGCCGTTTTTTGCCCGAAGCCGGCACGGGGCTTGCGAACGTCCGGCGATTTCTCCCACGCCAAAGGGGCCAGCCCCGAAAGCTGTGGCCGGCCCTCGGCGCCCACTGCCGCCGCTTCCACGGCACCACAGAGCCTGGGGCTGCGGTGTCACCGGTGCCGCCGAGGGCCCCGACGTCCGAGGCCCGCTCGGGGCCGTTTTTTGCCCGTAGCCGGCACGGGGCTTGCGAACGTCCGGCGATTTCTCCCACGCCAAGGGGGCCAGCCCCCAAAGCTGTGGCCAGCCCTCGGCGCCCACTGCCGCCGCTTCCACGGCACCACAGAGCCTGGGGCTGCGGTGTCACCGGTTCCGCCGAGGCCCCGACGTACGAGGCCCGCTGGGGGGGCGTTTTTTTGCCCGAAGCCGGCACGGGGCTTGCGAACGTCCGGGGATTTCTCCCACGCCAAAGGGGCCAGCCCCGAAAGCTGTGGCCAGCCCTCGGCGTCCACTGCCGCCGCTTCCACGGCACCACAGAGCCTGGGGCTGCGGGCTCGCCTGTGCCGCCTAGGCCCCGACGTACGAGGCCCGCTCGGGGGGCGTTTTTTTGCCCGAAGCCGGCACGGGGCTTGCGAACGTCCGGGGATTTCTCCCACGCCAAGGGGGCCAGCCCCGAAAGCTGTGGCCAGCCCTCGGCGTCCACTGCCGCCGCTTCCACGGCACCACAGAGCCTGGGGCTGTGGACTCGCCTGTGCCGCCTAGGCCCCGACGTACGAGGCCCGCTCGGGGGGCGTTTTTTTGCCCGAAGCCGGCACGGGGCTTGCGAACGTCCGGGGATTTCTCCCACGCCAAAGGGGCCAGCCCCGAAAGCTGTGGCCAGCCCTCGGCGTCCACTGCTGCCGCTTCCACGGCACCACAGAGCCTGGGGCTGCGGGCTCGCCTGTGCCGCCTAGGCCCCGACGTACGAGGCCCGCTCGGGGGGCGTTTTTTTGCCCGAAGCCGGCACGGGGCTTGCGAACGTCCGGGGATTTCTCCCACGCCAAAGGGGCCAGCCCCGAAAGCTGTGGCCAGACCTCGGCGTCCACTGCCGCCGCTTCCACGGCACCACAGAGCCTGGGGCTGCGGGCTCGCCTGTGCCGCCTAGGCCCCGACGTCCGAGGCCCGCTCGGGGGGCGTTTTTTTGCCCGAAGCCGGCACGGGGCTTGCGAACGTCCGGGGATTTCTCCCACGCCAAAGGGGCCAGCCCCGAAAGCTGTGGCCAGCCCTCGGCGTCCACTGCCGCCGCTTCCACGGCACCACAGAGCCTGGGGCTGCGGGCTCGCCTGTGCCGCCGAGGCCCCGACGTCCGAGGCCCGCTCGGGGGGCGTTTTTTTGCCCGAAGCCGGCACGGGGCTTGCGAACGTCCGGGGATTTCTCCCACGCCAAAGGGGCCAGCCCCGAAAGCTGTGGCCAGCCCTCGGCGTCCACTGCCGCCGCTTCCACGGCACCACAGAGCCTGGGGCTGCGGGCTCGCCTGTGCCGCCGAGGCCCCGACGTACGAGGCCCGCTCGGGGGGCGTTTTTTTACCCGAAGCCGGCACGGGGCTTGCGAACGTCCGGGGATTTCTCCCACGCCAAAGGGGCCAGCCCCGAAAGCTGTGGCCAGCCCTCGGCGTCCACTGCCGCCGCTTCCACGGCACCACAGAGCCTGGGGCTGCGGGCTCGCCTGTGCCGCCTAGGCCCCGACGTACGAGGCCCGCTCGGGGGGCGTTTTTTTGCCCGAAGCCGGCACGGGGCTTGCGAACGTCCGGGGATTTCTCCCACGCCAAAGGGGCCAGCCCCGAAAGCTGTGGCCAGCCCTCGGCGTCCACTGCCGCCGCTTCCACGGCACCACAGAGCCTGGGGCTGCGGGCTCGCCTGTGCCGCCGAGGCCCCGACGTACGAGGCCCGCTCGGGGGGCGTTTTTTTGCCCGAAGCCGGCACGGGGCTTGCGAACGTCCGGGGATTTCTCCCACGCCAAAGGGGCCAGCCCCGAAAGCTGTGGCCAGCCCTCGGCGTCCACTGCCGCCGCTTCCACGGCACCACAGAGCCTGGGGCTGCGGGCTCGCCTGTGCCGCCGAGGCCCCGACGTACGAGGCCCGCTCGGGGGGCGTTTTTTTGCCCGAAGCCGGCACGGGGCTTGCGAACGTCCGGGGATTTCTCCCACGCCAAAGGGGCCAGCCCCGAAAGCTGTGGCCAGCCCTCGGCGTCCACTGCCGCCGCTTCCATGGCACCACAGAGCCTGGGGCTGCGGTGTCACCTGTGCCGCCGAGGCCCCGACGTCCGAGGCCCGCTCGGGGCTGTTTTTTGCCCGAAGCCGGCACGGGGCTTGCGAACGTCCGGCGATTTCTCCCACGCCAAGGGGGCCAGCCCCGAAAGCTGTGGCCGGCCCTCGGCGCCCACTGCCGCCGCTTCCACGGCACCACAGAGCCTGGGGCTGCGGTGTCACCGGTGCCGCCGAGGCCCCGACGTCCGAGGCCCGCTCGGGGCCGTTTTTTGCCCGAAGCCGGCACGGGGCTTGCGAACGTCCGGGGATTTCTCCCACGCCAAAGGGGCCAGCCCCGAAAGCTGTGGCCAGCCCTCGGCGCCCACTGCCGCCGCTTCCACGGCACCACAGAGCCTGGGGCTGCGGTGTCACCGGTGCCGCCGAGGCCCCGACGTCCGAGGCCCGCTCGGGGCCGTTTTTTGCCCGAAGCCGGCACGGGGCTTGCGAACGTCCGGCCCACGCCAAGGGGGCCAGCCCCGAAAGCTGTGGCCAGCCCTCGGCGCCCAATGGGGCCGCTTCCACGGCACCACAGAGCCTGGGGCTGCGGTGTCACCGGTGCCGCCGAGGCCCCGACGTCCGAGGCCCGCTCGGGGCCGTTTTTTTGCCCGAAGCCGGCACGGGGCTTGCGAACGTCCGGCGATTTCTCCCACGCCAAGGGGGCCAGCCCCGAAAGCTGTGGCCGGCCCTCGGCGCCCACTGCCGCCGCTTCCACGGCACCACAGAGCCGGGGGCTGCGGTCTCACACCGGTGCCACCGAGGCCCCGACGTCCGAGGCCCGCTCGGGGCCATTTTTTGCCCGAAGCCGGCACGGGGCTTGCGAACGTCCGGCCATTTCTCCCACGCCAAGGGGGCCAGCCCCGAAAGCTGTGGCCGGCCCTCGGCGCCCACTGCCGCCGCTTCCACGGCACCACAGAGCCTGGGGCTGCGGTGTCACCGGTGCCGCCGAGGCCCCGACGTCCGAGGCCCGCTCGGGGCCGTTTTTTGCCCGAAGCCGGCACGGGGCTTGCGAACGTCCGGCGATTTCTCCCACGCCAAAGGGGCCAGCCCCGAAAGCTGTGGCCGGCCCTCGGCGCCCACTGCCGCCGCTTCCACGGCACCACAGAGCCTGGGGCTGCGGTGTCACCGGTGCCGCCGAGGCCCCGACGTCCGAGGCCCGCTCGGGGCCGTTTTTTGCCCGAAGCCGGCACGGGGCTTGCGAACGTCCGGCGATTTCTCCCACGCCAAGGGGGCCAGCCCCGAAAGCTGTGGCCAGCCCTCGGCGCCCACTGCCGCCGCTTCCACGGCACCACAGAGCCTGGGGCTGCGGTGTCACCGGTGCCGCCGAGGCCCCGACGTCCGAGGCCCGCTCGGGGCCGTTTTTTTGCCCGTAGCCGGCACGGGGCTTGCGAACGTCCGGCGATTTCTCCCACGCCAAGGGGGCCAGCCCCCAAAGCTGTGGCCAGCCCTCGGCGCCCACTGCCGCCGCTTCCACGGCACCACAGAGCCTGGGGCTGCGGTGTCACCGGTTCCGCCGAGGCCCCGACGTACGAGGCCCGCTGGGGGGGCGTTTTTTTGCCCGAAGCCGGCACGGGGCTTGCGAACGTCCGGGGATTTCTCCCACGCCAAAGGGGCCAGCCCCGAAAGCTGTGGCCAGCCCTCGGCGTCCACTGCCGCCCGCTTCCACACCACAGAGCCTGGGGCTGCGGGCTCGCCTGTGCCGCCTAGGCCCCGACGTACGAGGCCCGCTCGGGGGGCGTTTTTTTGCCCGAAGCCGGCACGGGGCTTGCGAACGTCCGGGGATTTCTCCCACGCCAAGGGGGCCAGCCCCGAAAGCTGTGGCCAGCCCTCGGCGTCCACTGCCGCCGCTTCCACGGCACCACAGAGCCTGGGGCTGTGGACTCGCCTGTGCCGCCTAGGCCCCGACGTACGAGGCCCGCTCGGGGGGCGTTTTTTTGCCCGAAGCCGGCACGGGGCTTGCGAACGTCCGGGATTTCTCCCACGCCAAAGGGGCCAGCCCCGAAAGCTGTGGCCAGCCCTCGGCGTCCACTGCTGCCGCTTCCACGGCACCACAGAGCCTGGGGCTGCGGGCTCGCCTGTGCCGCCTAGGCCCGACGTACGAGGCCCGCTCGGGGGGCGTTTTTTTGCCCGAAGCCGGCACGGGGCTTGCGAACGTCCGGGGATTTCTCCCACGCCAAAGGGGCCAGCCCCGAAAGCTGTGGCCAGACCTCGGCGTCCACTGCCGCCGCTTCCACGGCACCACAGAGCCTGGGGCTGCGGGCTCGCCTGTGCCGCCTAGGCCCCGACGTCCGAGGCCCGCTCGGGGGGCGTTTTTTTGCCCGAAGCCGGCACGGGGCTTGCGAACGTCCGGGGATTTCTCCCACGCCAAAGGGGCCAGCCCCGAAAGCTGTGGCCAGACCTCGGCGTCCACTGCCGCCGCTTCCACGGCACCACAGAGCCTGGGGCTGCGGGCTCGCCTGTGCCGCCGAGGCCCCGACGTACGAGGCCGCTCGGGGGGCGTTTTTTTGCCCGAAGCCGGCACGGGGCTTGCGAACGTCCGGGGATTTCTCCCACGCCAAAGGGGCCAGCCCCGAAAGCTGTGGCCAGCCCTCGGCGTCCACTGCCGCCGCTTCCACGGCACCACAGAGCCTGGGGCTGCGGGCTCGCCTGTGCCGCCGAGGCCCCGACGTACGAGGCCCGCTCGGGGGGCGTTTTTTTGCCCGAAGCCGGCACGGGGCTTGCGAACGTCCGGGGATTTCTCCCACGCCAAAGGGGCCAGCCCCGAAAGCTGTGGCCAGCCCTCGGCGTCCACTGCCGCCGCTTCCACGGCACCACAGAGCCTGGGGCTGCGGGCTCGCCTGTGCCGCCTAGGCCCCGACGTACGAGGCCCGCTCGGGGGGCGTTTTTTTGCCCGAAGCCGGCACGGGGCTTGCGAACGTCCGGGGATTTCTCCCACGCCAAAGGGGCCAGCCCCGAAAGCTGTGGCCAGCCCTCGGCGTCCACTGCCGCCGCTTCCACGGCACCACAGAGCCTGGGGCTGCGGGCTCGCCTGTGCCGCCTGGGCCCCGACGTACGAGGCCCGCTCGGGGGGCGTTTTTTTGCCCGAAGCCGGCACGGGGCTTGCGAACGTCCGGGGATTTCTCCCACGCCAAAGGGGCCAGCCCCGAAAGCTGTGGCCAGCCCTCGGCGTCCACTGCCGCCGCTTCCACGGCACCACAGAGCCTGGGGCTGCGGGCTCGCCTGTGCCGCCTAGGCCCCGATGTACGAGGCCCGCTCGGGGGGCGTTTTTTTGCCCGAAGCCGGCACGGGGCTTGCGAACGTCCGGGGATTTCTCCCACGCCAAAGGGGCCAGCCCCGAAAGCTGTGGCCAGCCCTCGGCGTCCACTGCCGCCGCTTCCACGGCACCACAGAGCCTGGGGCTGCGGGCTCGCCTGTGCCGCCTAGGCCCCGACGTACGAGGCCCGCTCGGGGGGCGTTTTTTTGCCCGAAGCCGGCACGGGGCTTGCGAACGTCCGGGGATTTCTCCCACGCCAAAGGGGCCAGCCCCGAAAGCTGTGGCCAGCCCTCGGCGTCCACTGCCGCCGCTTCCATGGCACCACAGAGCCTGGGGCTGCGGTGTCACCTGTGCCGCCGAGGCCCCGACGTCCGAGGCCCGCTCGGGGCTGTTTTTTGCCCGAAGCCGGCACGGGGCTTGCGAACGTCCGGCGATTTCTCCCACGCCAAGGGGGCCAGCCCCGAAAGCTGTGGCCGGCCCTCGGCGCCCACTGCCGCCGCTTCCACGGCACCACAGAGCCTGGGGCTGCGGTGTCACCGGTGCCGCCGAGGGCCCCGACGTCCGAGGCCCGCTCGGGGCCGTTTTTTGCCCGAAGCCGGCACGGGGCTTGCGAACGTCCGGCGATTTCTCCCACGCCAAAGGGGCCAGCCCCGAAAGCTGTGGCCAGCCCTCGGCGCCCACTGCCGCCGCTTCCACGGCACCACAGAGCCTGGGGCTGCGGTGTCACCGGTGCCGCCGAGGCCCCGACGTCCGAGGCCCGCTCGGGGCCGTTTTTTGCCCGAAGCCGGCACGGGGCTTGCGAACGTCCGGCGATTTCTCCCACGCCAAGGGGGCCAGCCCCGAAAGCTGTGGCCGGCCCTCGGCGCCCACTGCCGCCGCTTCCACGGCACCACAGAGCCTGGGGCTGCGGTGTCACCGGTGCCGCCGAGGCCCCGACGTACGAGGCCCGCTCGGGGCCGTTTTTTGCCCGAAGCCGGCACGGGGCTTGCGAACGTCCGGCGATTTCTCCCACGCCAAAGGGGCCAGCCCCGAAAGCTGTGGCCGGCCCTCGGCGCCCACTGCCGCCGCTTCCACGGCACCACAGAGCCTGGGGCTGCGGTGTCACCGGTGCCGCCGAGGCCCCGACGTCCGAGGCCCGCTCGGGGCCGTTTTTTTGCCCGAAGCCGGCACGGGGCTTGCGAACGTCCGGCGATTTCTCCCACGCCAAGGGGGCCAGCCCCGAAAGCTGTGGCCAGCCCTCGGCGCCCACTGGGGCCGCTTCCACGGCACCACAGAGCCTGGGGCTGCGGTGTCACCGGTGCCGCCGAGGCCCCGACGTCCGAGGCCCGCTCGGGGCCGTTTTTTGCCCGAAGCCGGCACGGGGCTTGCGAACGTCCGGCGATTTCTCCCACGCCAAGGGGGCCAGCCCCGAAAGCTGTGGCCGGCCCTCGGCGCCCACTGCCGCCGCTTCCACGGCACCACAGAGCCGGGGGCTGCGGTCTCACCGGTGCCACCGAGGCCCCGACGTCCGAGGCCCGCTCGGGGCCATTTTTTGCCCGAAGCCGGCACGGGGCTTGCGAACGTCCGGCCATTTCTCCCACGCCAAGGGGGCCAGCCCCGAAAGCTGTGGCCGGCCCTCGGCGACCACTGCCGCCGCTTCCACGGCACCACAGAGCCTGGGGCTGCGGTGTCACCGGTGCCGCCGAGGCCCCGACGTCCGAGGCCCGCTCGGGGCCGTTTTTTGCCCGAAGCCGGCACGGGGCTTGCGAACGTCCGGCGATTTCTCCCACGCCAAAGGGGCCAGCCCCGAAAGCTGTGGCCGGCCCTCGGCGCCCACTGCCGCCGCTTCCACGGCACCACAGAGCCTGGGGCTGCGGTGTCACCGGTGCCGCCGAGGCCCCGACGTCCGAGGCCCGCTCGGGGCCGTTTTTTTGCCCGAAGCCGGCACGGGGCTTGCGAACGTCCGGCGATTTCTCCCACGCCAAGGGGGCCAGCCCCGAAAGCTGTGGCCAGCCCTCGGCGCCCACTGCCGCCGCTTCCACGGCACCACAGAGCCTGGGGCTGCGGGCTCGCCTGTGCCGCCTAGGCCCCGACGTACGAGGCCCGCTCGGGGGGCGTTTTTTTTGCCCGAAGCCGGCACGGGGCTTGCGAACGTCCGGGGATTTCTCCCACGCCAAAGGGGCCAGCCCCGAAAGCTGTGGCCAGCCCTCGGCGTCCACTGCCGCCGCTTCCACGGCACCACAGAGCCTGGGGCTGCGGGCTCGCCTGTGCCGCCGAGGCCCCGACGTACGAGGCCCGCTCGGGGGGCGTTTTTTTTGCCCGAAGCCGGCACGGGGCTTGCGAACGTCCGGGGATTTCTCCCACGCCAAAGGGGCCAGCCCCGAAAGCTGTGGCCAGCCCTCGGCGTCCACTGCCGCCGCTTCCACGGCACCACAGAGCCTGGGGCTGCGGGCTCGCCTGTGCCGCCGAGGCCCCGACGTACGAGGCCCGCTCGGGGGGCGTTTTTTTTGCCCGAAGCCGGCACGGGGCTTGCGAACGTCCGGGGATTTCTCCCACGCCAAAGGGGCCAGCCCCGAAAGCTGTGGCCAGCCCTCGGCGTCCACTGCCGCCGCTTCCATGGCACCACAGAGCCTGGGGCTGCGGTGTCACCTGTGCCGCCGAGGCCCCGACGTCCGAGGCCCGCTCGGGGCTGTTTTTTGCCCGAAGCCGGCACGGGGCTTGCGAACGTCCGGCGATTTCTCCCACGCCAAGGGGGCCAGCCCCGAAAGCTGTGGCCGGCCCTCGGCGCCCACTGCCGCCGCTTCCACGGCACCACAGAGCCTGGGGCTGCGGTGTCACCGGTGCCGCCGAGGCCCCGACGTCCGAGGCCCGCTCGGGGCCGTTTTTTTGCCCGAAGCCGGCACGGGGCTTGCGAACGTCCGGCGATTTCTCCCACGCCAAAGGGGCCAGCCCCGAAAGCTGTGGCCAGCCCTCGGCGCCCACTGCCGCCGCTTCCACGGCACCACAGAGCCTGGGGCTGCGGTGTCACCGGTGCCGCCGAGGCCCCGACGTCCGAGGCCCGCTCGGGGCCGTTTTTTGCCCGAAGCCGGCACGGGGCTTGCGAACGTCCGGCGATTTCTCCCACGCCAAGGGGGCCAGCCCCGAAAGCTGTGGCCAGCCCTCGGCGCCCAATGGGGCCGCTTCCACGGCACCACAGAGCCTGGGGCTGCGGTGTCACCGGTGCCGCCGAGGCCCCGACGTCCGAGGCCCGCTCGGGGCCGTTTTTTGCCCGAAGCCGGCACGGGGCTTGCGAACGTCCGGCGATTTCTCCCACGCCAAGGGGGCCAGCCCCGAAAGCTGTGGCCGGCCCTCGGCGCCCACTGCCGCCGCTTCCACGGCACCACAGAGCCGGGGGCTGCGGTCTCACCGGTGCCACCGAGGCCCCGACGTCCGAGGCCCGCTCGGGGCCATTTTTTGCCCGAAGCCGGCACGGGGCTTGCGAACGTCCGGCCATTTCTCCCACGCCAAGGGGGCCAGCCCCGAAAGCTGTGGCCGGCCCTCGGCGCCCACTGCCGCCGCTTCCACGGCACCACAGAGCCTGGGGCTGCGGTGTCACCGGTGCCGCCGAGGCCCCGACGTCCGAGGCCCGCTCGGGGCCGTTTTTTGCCCGAAGCCGGCACGGGGCTTGCGAACGTCCGGCGATTTCTCCCACGCCAAAGGGGCCAGCCCCGAAAGCTGTGGCCGGCCCTCGGCGCCCACTGCCGCCGCTTCCACGGCACCACAGAGCCTGGGGCTGCGGTGTCACCGGTGCCGCCGAGGCCCCGACGTCCGAGGCCCGCTCGGGGCCGTTTTTTGCCCGAAGCCGGCACGGGGCTTGCGAACGTCCGGCGATTTCTCCCACGCCAAGGGGGCCAGCCCCGAAAGCTGTGGCCAGCCCTCGGCGCCCACTGCCGCCGCTTCCACGGCACCACAGAGCCTGGGGCTGCGGTGTCACCGGTGCCGCCGAGGCCCCGACGTCCGAGGCCCGCTCGGGGCCGTTTTTTGCCCGTAGCCGGCACGGGGCTTGCGAACGTCCGGCGATTTCTCCCACGCCAAGGGGGCCAGCCCCCAAAGCTGTGGCCAGCCCTCGGCGCCCACTGCCGCCGCTTCCACGGCACCACAGAGCCTGGGGCTGCGGTGTCACCGGTTCCGCCGAGGCCCCGACGTACGAGGCCCGCTGGGGGGGGCGTTTTTTTGCCCGAAGCCGGCACGGGGCTTGCGAACGTCCGGGGATTTCTCCCACGCCAAAGGGGCCAGCCCCGAAAGCTGTGGCCAGCCCTCGGCGTCCACTGCCGCCGCTTCCACGGCACCACAGAGCCTGGGGCTGCGGGCTCGCCTGTGCCGCCTAGGCCCCGACGTACGAGGCCCGCTCGGGGGGCGTTTTTTTTGCCCGAAGCCGGCACGGGGCTTGCGAACGTCCGGGGATTTCTCCCACGCCAAGGGGGCCAGCCCCGAAAGCTGTGGCCAGCCCTCGGCGTCCACTGCCGCCGCTTCCACGGCACCACAGAGCCTGGGGCTGTGGACTCGCCTGTGCCGCCTAGGCCCCGACGTACGAGGCCCGCTCGGGGGGCGTTTTTTTTGCCCGAAGCCGGCACGGGGCTTGCGAACGTCCGGGGATTTCTCCCACGCCAAAGGGGCCAGCCCCGAAAGCTGTGGCCAGCCCTCGGCGTCCACTGCTGCCGCTTCCACGGCACCACAGAGCCTGGGGCTGCGGGCTCGCCTGTGCCGCCTAGGCCCCGACGTACGAGGCCCGCTCGGGGGGCGTTTTTTTTGCCCGAAGCCGGCACGGGGCTTGCGAACGTCCGGGGATTTCTCCCACGCCAAAGGGGCCAGCCCCGAAAGCTGTGGCCAGACCTCGGCGTCCACTGCCGCCGCTTCCACGGCACCACAGAGCCTGGGGCTGCGGGCTCGCCTGTGCCGCCTAGGCCCCGACGTCCGAGGCCCGCTCGGGGGGCGTTTTTTTGCCCGAAGCCGGCACGGGGCTTGCGAACGTCCGGGGATTTCTCCCACGCCAAAGGGGCCAGCCCCGAAAGCTGTGGCCAGACCTCGGCGTCCACTGCCGCCGCTTCCACGGCACCACAGAGCCTGGGGCTGCGGGCTCGCCTGTGCCGCCGAGGCCCCGACGTACGAGGCCCGCTCGGGGGGCGTTTTTTTTGCCCGAAGCCGGCACGGGGCTTGCGAACGTCCGGGGATTTCTCCCACGCCAAAGGGGCCAGCCCCGAAAGCTGTGGCCAGCCCTCGGCGTCCACTGCCGCCGCTTCCACGGCACCACAGAGCCTGGGGCTGCGGGCTCGCCTGTGCCGCCGAGGCCCCGACGTACGAGGCCCGCTCGGGGGGCGTTTTTTTGCCCGAAGCCGGCACGGGGCTTGCGAACGTCCGGGGATTTCTCCCACGCCAAAGGGGCCAGCCCCGAAAGCTGTGGCCAGCCCTCGGCGTCCACTGCCGCCGCTTCCACGGCACCACAGAGCCTGGGGCTGCGGGCTCGCCTGTGCCGCCTAGGCCCCGACGTACGAGGCCCGCTCGGGGGGCGTTTTTTTGCCCGAAGCCGGCACGGGGCTTGCGAACGTCCGGGGATTTCTCCCACGCCAAAGGGGCCAGCCCCGAAAGCTGTGGCCAGCCCTCGGCGTCCACTGCCGCCGCTTCCACGGCACCACAGAGCCTGGGGCTGCGGGCTCGCCTGTGCCGCCTGGGCCCCGACGTACGAGGCCCGCTCGGGGGGCGTTTTTTTTGCCCGAAGCCGGCACGGGGCTTGCGAACGTCCGGGGATTTCTCCCACGCCAAAGGGGCCAGCCCCGAAAGCTGTGGCCAGCCCTCGGCGTCCACTGCCGCCGCTTCCACGGCACCACAGAGCCTGGGGCTGCGGGCTCGCCTGTGCCGCCTAGGCCCCGATGTACGAGGCCCGCTCGGGGGGCGTTTTTTTTGCCCGAAGCCGGCACGGGGCTTGCGAACGTCCGGGGATTTCTCCCACGCCAAAGGGGCCAGCCCCGAAAGCTGTGGCCAGCCCTCGGCGTCCACTGCCGCCGCTTCCACGGCACCACAGAGCCTGGGGCTGCGGGCTCGCCTGTGCCGCCTAGGCCCCGACGTACGAGGCCCGCTCGGGGGGCGTTTTTTTTGCCCGAAGCCGGCACGGGGCTTGCGAACGTCCGGGGATTTCTCCCACGCCAAAGGGGCCAGCCCCGAAAGCTGTGGCCAGCCCTCGGCGTCCACTGCCGCCGCTTCCATGGCACCACAGAGCCTGGGGCTGCGGTGTCACCTGTGCCGCCGAGGCCCCGACGTCCGAGGCCCGCTCGGGGCTGTTTTTTGCCCGAAGCCGGCACGGGGCTTGCGAACGTCCGGCGATTTCTCCCACGCCAAGGGGGCCAGCCCCGAAAGCTGTGGCCGGCCCTCGGCGCCCACTGCCGCCGCTTCCACGGCACCACAGAGCCTGGGGCTGCGGTGTCACCGGTGCCGCCGAGGCCCCGACGTCCGAGGCCCGCTCGGGGCCGTTTTTTGCCCGAAGCCGGCACGGGGCTTGCGAACGTCCGGCGATTTCTCCCACGCCAAAGGGGCCAGCCCCGAAAGCTGTGGCCAGCCCTCGGCGCCCACTGCCGCCGCTTCCACGGCACCACAGAGCCTGGGGCTGCGGTGTCACCGGTGCCGCCGAGGCCCCGACGTCCGAGGCCCGCTCGGGGCCGTTTTTTGCCCGAAGCCGGCACGGGGCTTGCGAACGTCCGGCGATTTCTCCCACGCCAAGGGGGCCAGCCCCGAAAGCTGTGGCCGGCCCTCGGCGCCCACTGCCGCCGCTTCCACGGCACCACAGAGCCTGGGGCTGCGGTGTCACCGGTGCCGCCGAGGCCCCGACGTCCGAGGCCCGCTCGGGGCCGTTTTTTGCCCGAAGCCGGCACGGGGCTTGCGAACGTCCGGCGATTTCTCCCACGCCAAAGGGGCCAGCCCCGAAAGCTGTGGCCAGCCCTCGGCGCCCACTGCCGCCGCTTCCACGGCACCACAGAGCCTGGGGCTGCGGTGTCACCGGTGCCGCCGAGGCCCCGACGTCCGAGGCCCGCTCGGGGCCGTTTTTTGCCCGAAGCCGGCACGGGGCTTGCGAACGTCCGGCGATTTCTCCCACGCCAAGGGGGCCAGCCCCGAAAGCTGTGGCCAGCCCTCGGCGCCCACTGGGGCCGCTTCCACGGCACCACAGAGCCTGGGGCTGCGGTGTCACCGGTGCCGCCGAGGCCCCGACGTCCGAGGCCCGCTCGGGGCCGTTTTTTGCCCGAAGCCGGCACGGGGCTTGCGAACGTCCGGCGATTTCTCCCACGCCAAGGGGGCCAGCCCCGAAAGCTGTGGCCGGCCCTCGGCGCCCACTGCCGCCGCTTCCACGGCACCACAGAGCCGGGGGCTGCGGTCTCACCGGTGCCACCGAGGCCCCGACGTCCGAGGCCCGCTCGGGGCCATTTTTTGCCCGAAGCCGGCACGGGGCTTGCGAACGTCCGGCCATTTCTCCCACGCCAAGGGGGCCAGCCCCGAAAGCTGTGGCCGGCCCTCGGCGACCACTGCCGCCGCTTCCACGGCACCACAGAGCCTGGGGCTGCGGTGTCACCGGTGCCGCCGAGGCCCCGACGTCCGAGGCCCGCTCGGGGCCGTTTTTTGCCCGAAGCCGGCACGGGGCTTGCGAACGTCCGGCGATTTCTCCCACGCCAAAGGGGCCAGCCCCGAAAGCTGTGGCCGGCCCTCGGCGCCCACTGCCGCCGCTTCCACGGCACCACAGAGCCTGGGGCTGCGGTGTCACCGGTGCCGCCGAGGCCCCGACGTCCGAGGCCCGCTCGGGGCCGTTTTTTGCCCGAAGCCGGCACGGGGCTTGCGAACGTCCGGCCATTTCTCCCACGCCAAGGGGGCCAGCCCCGAAAGCTGTGGCCAGCCCTCGGCGCCCACTGCCGCCGCTTCCACGGCACCACAGAGCCTGGGGCTGCGGTGTCACCGGTGCCGCCGAGGCCCCGACGTCCGAGGCCCGCTCGGGGCCGTTTTTTGCCCGTAGCCGGCACGGGGCTTGCGAACGTCCGGCGATTTCTCCCACGCCAAGGGGGCCAGCCCCCAAAGCTGTGGCCAGCCCTCGGCGCCCACTGCCGCCGCTTCCACGGCACCACAGAGCCTGGGGCTGCGGTGTCACCGGTTCCGCCGAGGCCCCGACGTACGAGGCCCGCTGGGGGGGCGTTTTTTTGCCCGAAGCCGGCACGGGGCTTGCGAACGTCCGGGGATTTCTCCCACGCCAAAGGGGCCAGCCCCCAAAGCTGTGGCCAGCCCTCGGCGTCCACTGCCGCCGCTTCCACGGCACCACAGAGCCTGGGGCTGCGGGCTCGCCTGTGCCGCCTAGGCCCCGACGTACGAGGCCCGCTCGGGGGGCGTTTTTTTGCCCGAAGCCGGCACGGGGCTTGCGAACGTCCGGGGATTTCTCCCACGCCAAGGGGGCCAGCCCCGAAAGCTGTGGCCAGCCCTCGGCGTCCACTGCCGCCGCTTCCACGGCACCACAGAGCCTGGGGCTGTGGACTCGCCTGTGCCGCCTAGGCCCCGACGTACGAGGCCCGCTCGGGGGGCGTTTTTTTGCCCGAAGCCGGCACGGGGCTTGCGAACGTCCGGGGATTTCTCCCACGCCAAAGGGGCCAGCCCCGAAAGCTGTGGCCAGCCCTCGGCGTCCACTGCTGCCGCTTCCACGGCACCACAGAGCCTGGGGCTGCGGGCTCGCCTGTGCCGCCTAGGCCCCGACGTACGAGGCCCGCTCGGGGGGCGTTTTTTTGCCCGAAGCCGGCACGGGGCTTGCGAACGTCCGGGGATTTCTCCCACGCCAAAGGGGCCAGCCCCGAAAGCTGTGGCCAGACCTCGGCGTCCACTGCCGCCGCTTCCACGGCACCACAGAGCCTGGGGCTGCGGGCTCGCCTGTGCCGCCTAGGCCCCGACGTCCGAGGCCCGCTCGGGGGGCGTTTTTTTGCCCGAAGCCGGCACGGGGCTTGCGAACGTCCGGGGATTTCTCCCACGCCAAAGGGGCCAGCCCCGAAAGCTGTGGCCAGCCCTCGGCGTCCACTGCCGCCGCTTCCACGGCACCACAGAGCCTGGGGCTGCGGGCTCGCCTGTGCCGCCGAGGCCCCGACGTACGAGGCCCGCTCGGGGGGCGTTTTTTTGCCCGAAGCCGGCACGGGGCTTGCGAACGTCCGGGGATTTCTCCCACGCCAAAGGGGCCAGCCCCGAAAGCTGTGGCCAGCCCTCGGCGTCCACTGCCGCCGCTTCCACGGCACCACAGAGCCTGGGGCTGCGGGCTCGCCTGTGCCGCCGAGGCCCCGACGTACGAGGCCCGCTCGGGGGGCGTTTTTTTACCCGAAGCCGGCACGGGGCTTGCGAACGTCCGGGGATTTCTCCCACGCCAAAGGGGCCAGCCCCGAAAGCTGTGGCCAGCCCTCGGCGTCCACTGCCGCCGCTTCCACGGCACCACAGAGCCTGGGGCTGCGGGCTCGCCTGTGCCGCCTAGGCCCCGACGTACGAGGCCCGCTCGGGGGGCGTTTTTTTGCCCGAAGCCGGCACGGGGCTTGCGAACGTCCGGGGATTTCTCCCACGCCAAAGGGGCCAGCCCCGAAAGCTGTGGCCAGCCCTCGGCGTCCACTGCCGCCGCTTCCACGGCACCACAGAGCCTGGGGCTGCGGGCTCGCCTGTGCCGCCGAGGCCCCGACGTACGAGGCCCGCTCGGGGGGCGTTTTTTTGCCCGAAGCCGGCACGGGGCTTGCGAACGTCCGGGGATTTCTCCCACGCCAAAGGGGCCAGCCCCGAAAGCTGTGGCCAGCCCTCGGCGTCCACTGCCGCCGCTTCCACGGCACCACAGAGCCTGGGGCTGCGGGCTCGCCTGTGCCGCCGAGGCCCCGACGTACGAGGCCCGCTCGGGGGGCGTTTTTTTGCCCGAAGCCGGCACGGGGCTTGCGAACGTCCGGGGATTTCTCCCACGCCAAAGGGGCCAGCCCCGAAAGCTGTGGCCAGCCCTCGGCGTCCACTGCCGCCGCTTCCATGGCACCACAGAGCCTGGGGCTGCGGTGTCACCTGTGCCGCCGAGGCCCCGACGTCCGAGGCCCGCTCGGGGCTGTTTTTTGCCCGAAGCCGGCACGGGGCTTGCGAACGTCCGGCGATTTCTCCCACGCCAAGGGGGCCAGCCCCGAAAGCTGTGGCCGGCCCTCGGCGCCCACTGCCGCCGCTTCCACGGCACCACAGAGCCTGGGGCTGCGGTGTCACCGGTGCCGCCGAGGCCCCGACGTCCGAGGCCCGCTCGGGGCCGTTTTTTGCCCGAAGCCGGCACGGGGCTTGCGAACGTCCGGCGATTTCTCCCACGCCAAAGGGGCCAGCCCCGAAAGCTGTGGCCAGCCCTCGGCGCCCACTGCCGCCGCTTCCACGGCACCACAGAGCCTGGGGCTGCGGTGTCACCGGTGCCGCCGAGGCCCCGACGTCCGAGGCCCGCTCGGGGCCGTTTTTTGCCCGAAGCCGGCACGGGGCTTGCGAACGTCCGGCGATTTCTCCCACGCCAAGGGGGCCAGCCCCGAAAGCTGTGGCCAGCCCTCGGCGCCCACTGCCGCCGCTTCCACGGCACCACAGAGCCTGGGGCTGCGGTGTCACCGGTGCCGCCGAGGCCCCGACGTCCGAGGCCCGCTCGGGGCCGTTTTTTGCCCGAAGCCGGCACGGGGCTTGCGAACGTCCGGCGATTTCTCCCACGCCAAGGGGGCCAGCCCCGAAAGCTGTGGCCGGCCCTCGGCGCCCACTGCCGCCGCTTCCACGGCACCACAGAGCCGGGGGCTGCGGTCTCACCGGTGCCACCGAGGCCCCGACGTCCGAGGCCCGCTCGGGGCCATTTTTTGCCCGAAGCCGGCACGGGGCTTGCGAACGTCCGGCCATTTCTCCCACGCCAAGGGGGCCAGCCCCGAAAGCTGTGGCCGGCCCTCGGCGCCCACTGCCGCCGCTTCCACGGCACCACAGAGCCTGGGGCTGCGGTGTCACCGGTGCCGCCGAGGCCCCGACGTCCGAGGCCCGCTCGGGGCCGTTTTTTGCCCGAAGCCGGCACGGGGCTTGCGAACGTCCGGCGATTTCTCCCACGCCAAAGGGGCCAGCCCCGAAAGCTGTGGCCGGCCCTCGGCGCCCACTGCCGCCGCTTCCACGGCACCACAGAGCCTGGGGCTGCGGTGTCACCGGTGCCGCCGAGGCCCCGACGTCCGAGGCCCGCTCGGGGCCGTTTTTTGCCCGAAGCCGGCACGGGGCTTGCGAACGTCCGGCGATTTCTCCCACGCCAAGGGGGCCAGCCCCGAAAGCTGTGGCCAGCCCTCGGCGCCCACTGCCGCCGCTTCCACGGCACCACAGAGCCTGGGGCTGCGGTGTCACCGGTGCCGCCGAGGCCCCGACGTCCGAGGCCCGCTCGGGGCCGTTTTTTGCCCGTAGCAGGCACGGGGCTTGCGAACGTCCGGCGATTTCTCCCACGCCAAGGGGGCCAGCCCCCAAAGCTGTGGCCAGCCCTCGGCGCCCACTGCCGCCGCTTCCACGGCACCACAGAGCCTGGGGCTGCGGTGTCACCGGTTCCGCCGAGGCCCCGACGTACGAGGCCCGCTGGGGGGGCGTTTTTTTTGCCCGAAGCCGGCACGGGGCTTGCGAACGTCCGGGGATTTCTCCCACGCCAAAGGGGCCAGCCCCGAAAGCTGTGGCCAGCCCTCGGCGTCCACTGCCGCCGCTTCCACGGCACCACAGAGCCTGGGGCTGCGGGCTCGCCTGTGCCGCCTAGGCCCCGACGTACGAGGCCCGCTCGGGGGGCGTTTTTTTTGCCCGAAGCCGGCACGGGGCTTGCGAACGTCCGGGGATTTCTCCCACGCCAAGGGGGCCAGCCCCGAAAGCTGTGGCCAGCCCTCGGCGTCCACTGCCGCCGCTTCCACGGCACCACAGAGCCTGGGGCTGCGGGCTCGCCTGTGCCGCCTAGGCCCCGACGTACGAGGCCCGCTCGGGGGGCGTTTTTTTGCCCGAAGCCGGCACGGGGCTTGCGAACGTCCGGGGATTTCTCCCACGCCAAAGGGGCCAGCCCCGAAAGCTGTGGCCAGACCTCGGCGTCCACTGCCGCCGCTTCCACGGCACCACAGAGCCTGGGGCTGCGGGCTCGCCTGTGCCGCCTAGGCCCCGACGTCCGAGGCCCGCTCGGGGGGCGTTTTTTTTGCCCGAAGCCGGCACGGGGCTTGCGAACGTCCGGGGATTTCTCCCACGCCAAAGGGGCCAGCCCCGAAAGCTGTGGCCAGACCTCGGCGTCCACTGCCGCCGCTTCCACGGCACCACAGAGCCTGGGGCTGCGGGCTCGCCTGTGCCGCCGAGGCCCCGACGTACGAGGCCCGCTCGGGGGGCGTTTTTTTGCCCGAAGCCGGCACGGGGCTTGCGAACGTCCGGGGATTTCTCCCACGCCAAAGGGGCCAGCCCCGAAAGCTGTGGCCAGCCCTCGGCGTCCACTGCCGCCGCTTCCACGGCACCACAGAGCCTGGGGCTGCGGGCTCGCCTGTGCCGCCGAGGCCCCGACGTACGAGGCCCGCTCGGGGGGCGTTTTTTTGCCCGAAGCCGGCACGGGGCTTGCGAACGTCCGGGGATTTCTCCCACGCCAAAGGGGCCAGCCCCGAAAGCTGTGGCCAGCCCTCGGCGTCCACTGCCGCCGCTTCCACGGCACCACAGAGCCTGGGGCTGCGGGCTCGCCTGTGCCGCCTAGGCCCCGACGTACGAGGCCCGCTCGGGGGGCGTTTTTTTGCCCGAAGCCGGCACGGGGCTTGCGAACGTCCGGGGATTTCTCCCACGCCAAAGGGGCCAGCCCCGAAAGCTGTGGCCAGCCCTCGGCGTCCACTGCCGCCGCTTCCACGGCACCACAGAGCCTGGGGCTGCGGGCTCGCCTGTGCCGCCTGGGCCCCGACGTACGAGGCCCGCTCGGGGGGCGTTTTTTTTGCCCGAAGCCGGCACGGGGCTTGCGAACGTCCGGGGATTTCTCCCACGCCAAAGGGGCCAGCCCCGAAAGCTGTGGCCAGCCCTCGGCGTCCACTGCCGCCGCTTCCACGGCACCACAGAGCCTGGGGCTGCGGGCTCGCCTGTGCCGCCGAGGCCCCGATGTACGAGGCCCGCTCGGGGGGCGTTTTTTTGCCCGAAGCCGGCACGGGGCTTGCGAACGTCCGGGGATTTCTCCCACGCCAAAGGGGCCAGCCCCGAAAGCTGTGGCCAGCCCTCGGCGTCCACTGCCGCCGCTTCCACGGCACCACAGAGCCTGGGGCTGCGGGCTCGCCTGTGCCGCATAGGCCCCGACGTACGAGGCCCGCTCGGGGGGCGTTTTTTTTGCCCGAAGCCGGCACGGGGCTTGCGAACGTCCGGGGATTTCTCCCACGCCAAAGGGGCCAGCCCCGAAAGCTGTGGCCAGCCCTCGGCGTCCACTGCCGCCGCTTCCACGGCACCACAGAGCCTGGGGCTGCGGGCTCGCCTGTGCCGCCGAGGCCCCGACGTACGAGGCCCGCTCGGGGGGCGTTTTTTTTGCCCGAAGCCGGCACGGGGCTTGCGAACGTCCGGGGATTTCTCCCACGCCAAAGGGGCCAGCCCCGAAAGCTGTGGCCAGCCCTCGGCGTCCACTGCCGCCGCTTCCACGGCACCACAGAGCCTGGGGCTGCGGGCTCGCCTGTGCCGCTGAGGCCCCGACGTACGAGGCCCGCTCGGGGGGCGTTTTTTTGCCCGAAGCCGGCACGGGGCTTGCGAACGTCCGGGGATTTCTCCCACGCCAAAGGGGCCAGCCCCGAAAGCTGTGGCCAGCCCTCGGCGTCCACTGCCGCCGCTTCCACGGCACCACAGAGCCTGGGGCTGCGGGCTCGCCTGTGCCGCATAGGCCCCGACGTACGAGGCCCGCTCGGGGGGCGTTTTTTTGCCCGAAGCCGGCACGGGGCTTGCGAACGTCCGGGGATTTCTCCCACGCCAAAGGGGCCAGCCCCGAAAGCTGTGGCCAGCCCTCGGCGTCCACTGCCGCCGCTTCCACGGCACCACAGAGCCTGGGGCTGCGGGCTCGCCTGTGCCGCCGAGGCCCCGACGTACGAGGCCCGCTCGGGGGGTGTTTTTTTGCCCGAAGCCGGCACGGGGCTTGCGAACGTCCGGGGATTTCTCCCACGCCAAAGGGGCCAGCCCCGAAAGCTGTGGCCAGCCCTCGGCGTCCACTGCCGCCGCTTCCACGGCACCACAGAGCCTGGGGCTGCGGGCTCGCCTGTGCCGCCGAGGCCCCGACGTACGAGGCCCGCTCGGGGGGCGTTTTTTTTGCCCGAAGCCGGCACGGGGCTTGCGAACGTCCGGGGATTTCTCCCACGCCAAAGGGGCCAGCCCCGAAAGCTGTGGCCAGCCCTCGGCGTCCACTGCCGCCGCTTCCATGGCACCACAGAGCCTGGGGCTGCGGTGTCACCTGTGCCGCCGAGGCCCCGACGTCCGAGGCCCGCTCGGGGCTGTTTTTTGCCCGAAGCCGGCACGGGGCTTGCGAACGTCCGGCGATTTCTCCCACGCCAAGGGGGCCAGCCCCGAAAGCTGTGGCCGGCCCTCGGCGCCCACTGCCGCCGCTTCCACGGCACCACAGAGCCTGGGGCTGCGGTGTCACCGGTGCCGCCGAGGCCCCGACGTCCGAGGCCCGCTCGGGGCCGTTTTTTGCCCGAAGCCGGCACGGGGCTTGCGAACGTCCGGCGATTTCTCCCACGCCAAAGGGGCCAGCCCCGAAAGCTGTGGCCAGCCCTCGGCGCCCACTGCCGCCGCTTCCACGGCACCACAGAGCCTGGGGCTGCGGTGTCACCGGTGCCGCCGAGGCCCCGACGTCCGAGGCCCGCTCGGGGCCGTTTTTTGCCCGAAGCCGGCACGGGGCTTGCGAACGTCCGGCGATTTCTCCCACGCCAAGGGGGCCAGCCCCGAAAGCTGTGGCCAGCCCTCGGCGCCCACTGGGGCCGCTTCCACGGCACCACAGAGCCTGGGGCTGCGGTGTCACCGGTGCCGCCGAGGCCCCGACGTCCGAGGCCCGCTCGGGGCCGTTTTTTGCCCGAAGCCGGCACGGGGCTTGCGAACGTCCGGCGATTTCTCCCACGCCAAGGGGGCCAGCCCCGAAAGCTGTGGCCGGCCCTCGGCGCCCACTGCCGCCGCTTCCACGGCACCACAGAGCCGGGGGCTGCGGTCTCACCGGTGCCACCGAGGCCCCGACGTCCGAGGCCCGCTCGGGGGGCGTTTTTTTGCCCGAAGCCGGCACGGGGCTTGCGAACGTCCGGCCATTTCTCCCACGCCAAGGGGGCCAGCCCCGAAAGCTGTGGCCGGCCCTCGGCGCCCACTGCCGCCGCTTCCACGGCACCACAGAGCCTGGGGCTGCGGTGTCACCGGTGCCGCCGAGGCCCCGACGTCCGAGGCCCGCTCGGGGCCGTTTTTTGCCCGAAGCCGGCACGGGGCTTGCGAACGTGCGGCGATTTCTCCCACGCCAAAGGGGCCAGCCCCGAAAGCTGTGGCCGGCCCTCGGCGCCCACTGCCGCCGCTTCCACGGCACCACAGAGCCTGGGGCTGCGGTGTCACCGGTGCCGCCGAGGCCCCGACGTCCGAGGCCCGCTCGGGGCCGTTTTTTGCCCGAAGCCGGCACGGGGCTTGCGAACGTCCGGCCATTTCTCCCACGCCAAGGGGGCCAGCCCCGAAAGCTGTGGCCAGCCCTCGGCGCCCACTGCCGCCGCTTCCACGGCACCACAGAGCCTGGGGCTGCGGTGTCACCGGTGCCGCCGAGGCCCCGACGTCCGAGGCCCGCTCGGGGCCGTTTTTTGCCCGTAGCCGGCACGGGGCTTGCGAACGTCCGGCGATTTCTCCCACGCCAAGGGGGCCAGCCCCCAAAGCTGTGGCCAGCCCTCGGCGCCCACTGCCGCCGCTTCCACGGCACCACAGAGCCTGGGGCTGCGGTGTCACCGGTTCCGCCGAGGCCCCGACGTACGAGGCCCGCTGGGGGGGCGTTTTTTTGCCCGAAGCCGGCACGGGGCTTGCGAACGTCCGGGGATTTCTCCCACGCCAAAGGGGCCAGCCCCGAAAGCTGTGGCCAGCCCTCGGCGTCCACTGCCGCCGCTTCCACGGCACCACAGAGCCTGGGGCTGCGGGCTCGCCTGTGCCGCCTAGGCCCCGACGTACGAGGCCCGCTCGGGGGGCGTTTTTTTGCCCGAAGCCGGCACGGGGCTTGCGAACGTCCGGGGATTTCTCCCACGCCAAAGGGGCCAGCCCCGAAAGCTGTGGCCAGCCCTCGGCATCCACTGCCGCCGCTTCCATGGCACCACAGAGCCTGGGGCTGCGGGCTCGCCTGTGCCGCCTAGGCCCCGACGTCCGAGGCCCACTCGGGGGGCGTTTTTTTGCCCGAAGCCGGCACGGGGCTTGCGAACGTCCGGGGATTTCTCCCACGCCAAAGGGGCCAGCCCCGAAAGCTGTGGCCAGCCCTCGGCGTCCACTGCCGCCGCTTCCACGGCACCACAGAGCCTGGGGCTGCGGGCTCGCCTGTGCCGCCTAGGCCCCGACGTACGAGGCCCGCTCGGGGGGCGTTTTTTTGCCCGAAGCCGGCACGGGGCTTGCGAACGTCCGGGGATTTCTCCCACGCCAAGGGGGCCAGCCCCGAAAGCTGTGGCCAGCCCTCGGCGTCCACTGCCGCCGCTTCCACGGCACCACAGAGCCTGGGGCTGTGGACTCGCCTGTGCCGCCTAGGCCCCGACGTACGAGGCCCGCTCGGGGGGCGTTTTTTTGCCCGAAGCCGGCACGGGGCTTGCGAACGTCCGGGGATTTCTCCCACGCCAAAGGGGCCAGCCCCGAAAGCTGTGGCCAGCCCTCGGCGTCCACTGCCGCCGCTTCCACGGCACCACAGAGCCTGGGGCTGCGGGCTCGCCTGTGCCGCCTAGGCCCCGACGTACGAGGCCCGCTCGGGGGGCGTTTTTTTGCCCGAAGCCGGCACGGGGCTTGCGAACGTCCGGGGATTTCTCCCACGCCAAAGGGGCCAGCCCCGAAAGCTGTGGCCAGCCCTCGGCGTCCACTGCCGCCGCTTCCACGGCACCACAGAGCCTGGGGCTGCGGGCTCGCCTGTGCCGCCTAGGCCCCGACGTACGAGGCCCGCTCGGGGGGCGTTTTTTTTGCCCGAAGCCGGCACGGGGCTTGCGAACGTCCGGGGATTTCTCCCACGCCAAAGGGGCCAGCCCCGAAAGCTGTGGCCAGCCCTCGGCGTCCACTGCCGCCGCTTCCACGGCACCACAGAGCCTGGGGCTGCGGGCTCGCCTGTGCCGCCGAGGCCCCGACGTACGAGGCCCGCTCGGGGGGCGTTTTTTTGCCCGAAGCCGGCACGGGGCTTGCGAACGTCCGGGGATTTCTCCCACGCCAAAGGGGCCAGCCCCGAAAGCTGTGGCCAGCCCTCGGCGTCCACTGCCGCCGCTTCCACGGCACCACAGAGCCTGGGGCTGCGGGCTCGCCTGTGCCGCCGAGGCCCCGACGTACGAGGCCCGCTCGGGGGGCGTTTTTTTGCCCGAAGCCGGCACGGGGCTTGCGAACGTCCGGGGATTTCTCCCACGCCAAAGGGGCCAGCCCCGAAAGCTGTGGCCAGCCCTCGGCGTCCACTGCCGCCGCTTCCACGGCACCACAGAGCCTGGGGCTGCGGGCTCGCCTGTGCCGCCTAGGCCCCGACGTACGAGGCCCGCTCGGGGGGCGTTTTTTTGCCCGAAGCCGGCACGGGGCTTGCGAACGTCCGGGGATTTCTCCCACGCCAAAGGGGCCAGCCCCGAAAGCTGTGGCCAGCCCTCGGCGTCCACTGCCGCCGCTTCCACGGCACCACAGAGCCTGGGGCTGCGGGCTCGCCTGTGCCGCCTAGGCCCCGACGTACGAGGCCCGCTCGGGGGGCGTTTTTTTGCCCGAAGCCGGCACGGGGCTTGCGAACGTCCGGCTATTTCTCCCACGCCAAGGGGGCCAGCCCCGAAAGCTGTGGCCAGCCCTCGGCGTCCACTGCCGCCGCTTCCACGGCACCACAGAGCCTGGGGCTGCGGGCTCGCCTGTGCCGCCGAGGCCCCGACGTACGAGGCCCGCTCGGGGGGCGTTTTTTTGCCCGAAGCCGGCACGGGGCTTGCGAACGTCCGGGGATTTCTCCCACGCCAAAGGGGCCAGCCCCGAAAGCTGTGGCCAGCCCTCGGCGTCCACTGCCGCCGCTTCCACGGCACCACAGAGCCTGGGGCTGCGGGCTCGCCTGTGCCGCCTAGGCCCCGACGTACGAGGCCCGCTCGGGGGGCGTTTTTTTGCCCGAAGCCGGCACGGGGCTTGCGAACGTCCGGGGATTTCTCCCACGCCAAAGGGGCCAGCCCCGAAAGCTGTGGCCAGCCCTCGGCGTCCACTGCCGCCGCTTCCACGGCACCACAGAGCCTGGGGCTGCGGGCTCGCCTGTGCCGCCGAGGCCCCGACGTCCGAGGCCCGCTCGGGGGGCGTTTTTTTGCCCGAAGCCGGCACGGGGCTTGCGAACGTCCGGGGATTTCTCCCACGCCAAAGGGGCCAGCCCCGAAAGCTGTGGCCAGCCCTCGGCGTCCACTGCCGCCGCTTCCACGGCACCACAGAGCCTGGGGCTGCGGGCTCGCCTGTGCCGCCTAGGCCCCGACGTACGAGGCCCGCTCGGGGGGCGTTTTTTTGCCCGAAGCCGGCACGGGGCTTGCGAACGTCCGGGGATTTCTCCCACGCCAAAGGGGCCAGCCCCGAAAGCTGTGGCCAGCCCTCGGCGTCCACTGCCGCCGCTTCCACGGCACCACAGAGCCTGGGGCTGCGGGCTCGCCTGTGCCGCCTAGGCCCCGACGTACGAGGCCCGCTCGGGGGGCGTTTTTTTTGCCCGAAGCCGGCACGGGGCTTGCGAACGTCCGGGGATTTCTCCCACGCCAAAGGGGCCAGCCCCGAAAGCTGTGGCCAGCCCTCGGCGTCCACTGCCGCCGCTTCCACGGCACCACAGAGCCTGGGGCTGCGGGCTCGCCTGTGCCGCCTAGGCCCCGACGTACGAGGCCCGCTCGGGGGGCGTTTTTTTGCCCGAAGCCGGCACGGGGCTTGCGAACGTCCGGGGATTTCTCCCACGCCAAAGGGGCCAGCCCCGAAAGCTGTGGCCAGCCCTCGGCGTCCACTGCCGCCGCTTCCACGGCACCACAGAGCCTGGGGCTGCGGGCTCGCCTGTGCCGCCTAGGCCCCGACGTACGAGGCCCGCTCGGGGGGCGTTTTTTTGCCCGAAGCCGGCACGGGGCTTGCGAACGTCCGGGGATTTCTCCCACGCCAAAGGGGCCAGCCCCGAAAGCTGTGGCCAGCCCTCGGCGTCCACTGCCGCCGCTTCCACGGCACCACAGAGCCTGGGGCTGCGGGCTCGCCTGTGCCGCCTAGGCCCCGACGTACGAGGCCCGCTCGGGGGGCGTTTTTTTGCCCGAAGCCGGCACGGGGCTTGCGAACGTCCGGGGATTTCTCCCACGCCAAAGGGGCCAGCCCCGAAAGCTGTGGCCAGCCCTCGGCGTCCACTGCCGCCGCTTCCACGGCACCACAGAGCCTGGGGCTGCGGGCTCGCCTGTGCCGCCTAGGCCCCGACGTACGAGGCCCGCTCGGGGGGCGTTTTTTTTGCCCGAAGCCGGCACGGGGCTTGCGAACGTCCGGGGATTTCTCCCACGCCAAAGGGGCCAGCCCCGAAAGCTGTGGCCAGCCCTCGGCGTCCACTGCCGCCGCTTCCACGGCACCACAGAGCGTGGGGCTGCGGGCTCGCCTGTGCCGCCTAGGCCCCGACGTACGAGGCCCGCTCGGGGGGCGTTTTTTTGCCCGAAGCCGGCACGGGGCTTGCGAACGTCCGGGGATTTCTCCCACGCCAAGGGGGCCAGCCCCGAAAGCTGTGGCCAGCCCTCGGCGTCCACTGCTGCCGCTTCCACGGCACCACAGAGCCTGGGGCTGTGGACTCGCCTGTGCCGCCTAGGCCCCGACGTACGAGGCCCGCTCGGGGGGCGTTTTTTTGCCCGAAGCCGGCACGGGGCTTGCGAACGTCCGGGGATTTCTCCCACGCCAAAGGGGCCAGCCCCGAAAGCTGTGGCCAGCCCTCGGCGTCCACTGCCGCCGCTTCCACGGCACCACAGAGCCTGGGGCTGCGGGCTCGCCTGTGCCGCCTAGGCCCCGACGTACGAGGCCCGCTCAGGGGGCGTTTTTTTTGCCCGAAGCCGGCACGGGGCTTGCGAACGTCCGGGGATTTCTCCCACGCCAAAGGGGCCAGCCCCGAAAGCTGTGGCCAGCCCTCGGCGTCCACTGCCGCCGCTTCCACGGCACCACAGAGCCTGGGGCTGCGGGCTCGCCTGTGCCGCCTAGGCCCCGACGTACGAGGCCCGCTCGGGGGGCGTTTTTTTGCCCGAAGCCGGCACGGGGCTTGCGAACGTCCGGGGATTTCTCCCACGCCAAAGGGGCCAGCCCCGAAAGCTGTGGCCAGCCCTCGGCGCCCACTGGGGCCGCTTCCACGGCACCACAGAGCCTGGGGCTGCGGTGTCACCGGTGCCGCCGAGGCCCCGACGTCCGAGGCCCGCTCGGGGCCGTTTTTTGCCCGTAGCCGGCACGGGGCTTGCGAACGTCCGGCGATTTCTCCCACGCCAAGGGGGCCAGCCCCCAAAGCTGTGGCCAGCCCTCGGCGTCCACTGCCGCCGCTTCCACGGCACCACAGAGCCTGGGGCTGCGGTGTCACCGGTTCCGCCGAGGCCCCGACGTACGAGGCCCGCTGGGGGGGCGTTTTTTTTGCCCGAAGCCGGCACGGGGCTTGCGAACGTCCGGGGATTTCTCCCACGCCAAAGGGGCCAGCCCCGAAAGCTGTGGCCAGACCACGGCGTCCACTGCCGCCGCTTCCACGGCACCACAGAGCCTGGGGCTGCGGGCTCGCCTGTGCCGCCTAGGCCCCGACGTACGAGGCCCGCTCGGGGGGCGTTTTTTTTGCCCGAAGCCGGCACGGGGCTTGCGAACGTCCGGGGATTTCTCCCACGCCAAAGGGGCCAGCCCCGAAAGCTGTGGCCAGCCCTCGGCATCCACTGCCGCCGCTTCCACGGCACCACAGAGCCTGGGGCTGCGGGCTCGCCTGTGCCGCCTAGGCCCCGACGTACGAGGCCCGCTCGGGGGGCGTTTTTTTGCCCGAAGCCGGCACGGGGCTTGCGAACGTCCGGGGATTTCTCCCACGCCAAAGGGGCCAGCCCCGAAAGCTGTGGCCAGCCCTCGGCGTCCACTGCCGCCGCTTCCACGGCACCACAGAGCCTGGGGCTGCGGGCTCGCCTGTGCCGCCTAGGCCCCGACGTACGAGGCCCGCTCGGGGGGCGTTTTTTTTGCCCGAAGCCGGCACGGGGCTTGCGAACGTCCGGGGATTTCTCCCACGCCAAGGGGGCCAGCCCCGAAAGCTGTGGCCAGCCCTCGGCGTCCACTGCCGCCGCTTCCACGGCACCACAGAGCCTGGGGCTGTGGACTCGCCTGTGCCGCCTAGGCCCCGACGTACGAGGCCCGCTCGGGGGGCGTTTTTTTGCCCGAAGCCGGCACGGGGCTTGCGAACGTCCGGGGATTTCTCCCACGCCAAAGGGGCCAGCCCCGAAAGCTGTGGCCAGCCCTCGGCGTCCACTGCCGCCGCTTCCACGGCACCACAGAGCCTGGGGCTGCGGGCTCGCCTGTGCCGCCTAGGCCCCGACGTACGAGGCCCGCTCGGGGGGGCGTTTTTTTTGCCCGAAGCCGGCACGGGGCTTGCGAACGTCCGGGGATTTCTCCCACGCCAAAGGGGCCAGCCCCGAAAGCTGTGGCCAGCCCTCGGCGTCCACTGCCGCCGCTTCCACGGCACCACAGAGCCTGGGGCTGCGGGCTCGCCTGTGCCGCCTGGGCCCCGACGTACGAGGCCCGCTCGGGGGGCGTTTTTTTGCCCGAAGCCGGCACGGGGCTTGCGAACGTCCGGGGATTTCTCCCACGCCAAAGGGGCCAGCCCCGAAAGCTGTGGCCAGCCCTCGGCGTCCACTGCCGCCGCTTCCACGGCACCACAGAGCCTGGGGCTGCGGGCTCGCCTGTGCCGCCTAGGCCCCGACGTACGAGGCCCGCTCGGGGGGCGTTTTTTTTGCCCGAAGCCGGCACGGGGCTTGCGAACGTCCGGGGATTTCTCCCACGCCAAAGGGGCCAGCCCCGAAAGCTGTGGCCAGCCCTCGGCGTCCACTGCCGCCGCTTCCACGGCACCACAGAGCCTGGGGCTGCGGGCTCGCCTGTGCCGCATAGGCCCCGACGTACGAGGCCCGCTCGGGGGGCGTTTTTTTTGCCCGAAGCCGGCACGGGGCTTGCGAACGTCCGGGGATTTCTCCCACGCCAAAGGGGCCAGCCCCGAAAGCTGTGGCCAGCCCTCGGCGTCCACTGCCGCCGCTTCCACGGCACCACAGAGCCTGGGGCTGCGGGCTCGCCTGTGCCGCCTAGGCCCCGACGTACGAGGCCCGCTCGGGGGGCGTTTTTTTTGCCCGAAGCCGGCACGGGGCTTGCGAACGTCCGGGGATTTCTCCCACGCCAAAGGGGCCAGCCCCGAAAGCTGTGGCCAGCCCTCGGCGTCCACTGCCGCCGCTTCCACGGCACCACAGAGCCTGGGGCTGCGGGCTCGCCTGTGCCGCCGAGGCCCCGACGTACGAGGCCCGCTCGGGGGGCGTTTTTTTGCCCGAAGCCGGCACGGGGCTTGCGAACGTCCGGGGATTTCTCCCACGCCAAAGGGGCCAGCCCCGAAAGCTGTGGCCAGCCCTCGGCGTCCACTGCCGCCGCTTCCACGGCACCACAGAGCCTGGGGCTGCGGGCTCGCCTGTGCCGCCGAGGCCCCGACGTACGAGGCCCGCTCGGGGGGCGTTTTTTTGCCCGAAGCCGGCACGGGGCTTGCGAACGTCCGGCAATTTCTCCCACGCCAAGGGGGCCAGCCCCGAAAGCTGTGGCCGGCCCTCGGCGCCCACTGCCGCCGCTTCCACGGCACCACAGAGCCTGGGGCTGCGGTGTCACCGGTGCCGCCGAGGCCCCGACGTCCGAGGCCCGCTCGGGGCCGTTTTTTGCCCGAAGCCGGCACGGGGCTTGCGAACGTCCGGCGATTTCTCCCACGCCAAAGGGGCCAGCCCCGAAAGCTGTGGCCAGCCCTCGGCGCCCACTGCCGCCGCTTCCACGGCACCACAGAGCCTGGGGCTGCGGTGTCACCGGTGCCGCCGAGGCCCCGACGTCCGAGGCCCGCTCGGGGCCGTTTTTTGCCCGAAGCCGGCACGGGGCTTGCGAACGTCCGGCGATTTCTCCCACGCCAAGGGGGCCAGCCCCGAAAGCTGTGGCCAGCCCTCGGCGCCCACTGGGGCCGCTTCCACGGCACCACAGAGCCTGGGGCTGCGGTGTCACCGGTGCCGCCGAGGCCCCGACGTCCGAGGCCCGCTCGGGGCCGTTTTTTGCCCGAAGCCGGCACGGGGCTTGCGAACGTCCGGCGATTTCTCCCACGCCAAGGGGGCCAGCCCCGAAAGCTGTGGCCGGCCCTCGGCGCCCACTGCCGCCGCTTCCACGGCACCACAGAGCCGGGGGCTGCGGTCTCACCGGTGCCACCGAGGCCCCGACGTCCGAGGCCCGCTCGGGGCCATTTTTTGCCCGAAGCCGGCACGGGGCTTGCGAACGTCCGGCCATTTCTCCCACGCCAAGGGGGCCAGCCCCGAAAGCTGTGGCCGGCCCTCGGCGCCCACTGCCGCCGCTTCCACGGCACCACAGAGCCTGGGGCTGCGGTGTCACCGGTGCCGCCGAGGCCCCGACGTCCGAGGCCCGCTCGGGGCCGTTTTTTGCCCGAAGCCGGCACGGGGCTTGCGAACGTCCGGCGATTTCTCCCACGCCAAGGGGGCCAGCCCCGAAAGCTGTGGCCGGCCCTCGGCGCCCACTGCCGCCGCTTCCACGGCACCACAGAGCCTGGGGCTGCGGTGTCACCGGTGCCGCCGAGGCCCCGACGTCCGAGGCCCGCTCGGGGTTTTTTTTTGCCCGAAGCCGGCACGGGGCTTGCGAACGTCCGGCCATTTCTCCCACGCCAAGGGGGCCAGCCCCGAAAGCTGTGGCCAGCCCTCGGCGCCCACTGCCGCCGCTTCCACGGCACCACAGAGCCTGGGGCTGCGGTGTCACCGGTGCCGCCGAGGCCCCGACGTCCGAGGCCCGCTCGGGGCCGTTTTTTTGCCCGTAGCCGGCACGGGGCTTGCGAACGTCCGGCGATTTCTCCCACGCCAAGGGGGCCAGCCCCCAAAGCTGTGGCCAGCCCTCGGCGTCCACTGCCGCCGCTTCCACGGCACCACAGAGCCTGGGGCTGCGGGCTCGCCTGTGCCGCCTAGGCCCCGACGTACGAGGCCCGCTCGGGGGGCGTTTTTTTGCCCGAAGCCGGCACGGGGCTTGCGAACGTCCGGGGATTTCTCCCACGCCAAAGGGGGCCAGCCCCGAAAGCTGTGGCCAGCCCTCGGCGTCCACTGCCGCCGCTTCCACGGCACCACAGAGCCTGGGGCTGCGGGCTCGCCTGTGCCGCCTAGGCCCCGACGTACGAGGCCCGCTCGGGGGGCGTTTTTTTTGCCCGAAGCCGGCACGGGGCTTGCGAACGTCCGGGGATTTCTCCCACGCCAAAGGGGCCAGCCCCGAAAGCTGTGGCCAGCCCTCGGCATCCACTGCCGCCGCTTCCACGGCACCACAGAGCCTGGGGCTGCGGGCTCGCCTGTGCCGCCTAGGCCCCGACGTACGAGGCCCGCTCGGGGGGCGTTTTTTTTGCCCGAAGCCGGCACGGGGCTTGCGAACGTCCGGGGATTTCTCCCACGCCAAAGGGGCCAGCCCCGAAAGCTGTGGCCAGCCCTCGGCGTCCACTGCCGCCGCTTCCACGGCACCACAGAGCCTGGGGCTGCGGGCTCGCCTGTGCCGCCTAGGCCCCGACGTACGAGGCCCGCTCGGGGGGCGTTTTTTTGCCCGAAGCCGGCACGGGGCTTGCGAACGTCCGGGGATTTCTCCCACGCCAAAGGGGCCAGCCCCGAAAGCTGTGGCCAGCCCTCGGCGTCCACTGCCGCCGCTTCCACGGCACCACAGAGCCTGGGGCTGTGGACTCGCCTGTGCCGCCTAGGCCCCGACGTACGAGGCCCGCTCGGGGGGCGTTTTTTTTGCCCGAAGCCGGCACGGGGCTTGCGAACGTCCGGGGATTTCTCCCACGCCAAAGGGGCCAGCCCCGAAAGCTGTGGCCAGCCCTCGGCGTCCACTGCCGCCGCTTCCACGGCACCACAGAGCCTGGGGCTGCGGGCTCGCCTGTGCCGCCTAGGCCCCGACGTACGAGGCCCGCTCGGGGGGCGTTTTTTTTGCCCGAAGCCGGCACGGGGCTTGCGAACGTCCGGGGATTTCTCCCACGCCAAAGGGGCCAGCCCCGAAAGCTGTGGCCAGCCCTCGGCGTCCACTGCCGCCGCTTCCACGGCACCACAGAGCCTGGGGCTGCGGGCTCGCCTGTGCCGCCTAGGCCCCGACGTACGAGGCCCGCTCGGGGGGGCGTTTTTTTTGCCCGAAGCCGGCACGGGGCTTGCGAACGTCCGGGGATTTCTCCCACGCCAAAGGGGCCAGCCCCGAAAGCTGTGGCCAGCCCTCGGCGTCCACTGCCGCCGCTTCCACGGCACCACAGAGCCTGGGGCTGCGGGCTCGCCTGTGCCGCCGAGGCCCCGACGTACGAGGCCCGCTCGGGGGGCGTTTTTTTGCCCGAAGCCGGCACGGGGCTTGCGAACGTCCGGGGATTTCTCCCACGCCAAAGGGGCCAGCCCCGAAAGCTGTGGCCAGCCCTCGGCGTCCACTGCCGCCGCTTCCACGGCACCACAGAGCCTGGGGCTGCGGGCTCGCCTGTGCCGCCTAGGCCCCGACGTACGAGGCCCGCTCGGGGGGCGTTTCTTTGCCCGAAGCCGGCACGGGGCTTGCGAACGTCCGGGGATTTCTCCCACGCCAAAGGGGCCAGCCCCGAAAGCTGTGGCCAGCCCTCGGCGTCCACTGCCGCCGCTTCCACGGCACCACAGAGCCTGGGGCTGCGGGCTCGCCTGTGCCGCCTAGGCCCCGACGTACGAGGCCCGCTCGGGGGGCGTTTTTTTGCCCGAAGCCGGCACGGGGCTTGCGAACGTCCGGCTATTTCTCCCACGCCAAGGGGGCCAGCCCCGAAAGCTGTGGCCAGCCCTCGGCGTCCACTGCCGCCGCTTCCACGGCACCACAGAGCCTGGGGCTGCGGGCTCGCCTGTGCCGCCTAGGCCCCGACGTACGAGGCCCGCTCGGGGGGCGTTTTTTTTGCCCGAAGCCGGCACGGGGCTTGCGAACGTCCGGGGATTTCTCCCACGCCAAAGGGGCCAGCCCCGAAAGCTGTGGCCAGCCCTCGGCGTCCACTGCCGCCGCTTCCACGGCACCACAGAGCCTGGGGCTGCGGGCTCGCCTGTGCCGCCTAGGCCCCGACGTCCGAGGCCCGCTCGGGGGGCGTTTTTTTGCCCGAAGCCGGCACGGGGCTTGCGAACGTCCGGGGATTTCTCCCACGCCAAAGGGGCCAGCCCCGAAAGCTGTGGCCAGCCCTCGGCGTCCACTGCCGCCGCTTCCACGGCACCACAGAGCCTGGGGCTGCGGGCTCGCCTGTGCCGCCTAGGCCCCGGCGTACGAGGCCCGCTCGGGGGGCGTTTTTTTTGCCCGAAGCCGGCACGGGGCTTGCGAACGTCCGGGGATTTCTCCCACGCCAAAGGGGCCAGCCCCGAAAGCTGTGGCCAGCCCTCGGCGTCCACTGCCGCCGCTTCCACGGCACCACAGAGCCTGGGGCTGCGGGCTCGCCTGTGCCGCCTAGGCCCCGACGTACGAGGCCCGCTCGGGGGGCGTTTTTTTGCCCGAAGCCGGCACGGGGCTTGCGAACGTCCGGGGATTTCTCCCACGCCAAAGGGGCCAGCCCCGAAAGCTGTGGCCAGCCCTCGGCGTCCACTGCCGCCGCTTCCACGGCACCACAGAGCCTGGGGCTGCGGGCTCGCCTGTGCCGCCGAGGCCCCGACGTACGAGGCCCGCTCAGGGGGCGTTTTTTTGCCCGAAGCCGGCACGGGGCTTGCGAACGTCCGGGGATTTCTCCCACGCCAAAGGGGCCAGCCCCGAAAGCTGTGGCCAGCCCTCGGCGTCCACTGCCGCCGCTTCCACGGCACCACAGAGCCTGGGGCTGCGGGCTCGCCTGTGCCGCCGAGGCCCCGACGTACGAGGCCCGCTCGGGGGGCGTTTTTTTTGCCCGAAGCCGGCACGGGGCTTGCGAACGTCCGGGGATTTCTCCCACGCCAAAGGGGCCAGCCCCGAAAGCTGTGGCCAGCCCTCGGCGTCCACTGCCGCCGCTTCCACGGCACCACAGAGCCTGGGGCTGCGGGCTCGCCTGTGCCGCCTAGGCCCCGACGTACGAGGCCCGCTCGGGGGGCGTTTTTTTTGCCCGAAGCCGGCACGGGGCTTGCGAACGTCCGGGGATTTCTCCCACGCCAAAGGGGCCAGCCCCGAAAGCTGTGGCCAGCCCTCGGCGTCCACTGCCGCCGCTTCCACGGCACCACAGAGCCTGGGGCTGCGGGCTCGCCTGTGCCGCCTAGGCCCCGACGTCCGAGGCCCGCTCGGGGGGCGTTTTTTTTGCCCGAAGCCGGCACGGGGCTTGCGAACGTCCGGGGATTTCTCCCACGCCAAAGGGGCCAGCCCCGAAAGCTGTGGCCAGCCCTCGGCGTCCACTGCCGCCGCTTCCACGGCACCACAGAGCCTGGGGCTGCGGGCTCGCCTGTGCCGCCTAGGCCCCGACGTACGAGGCCCGCTCGGGGGGCGTTTTTTTGCCCGAAGCCGGCACGGGGCTTGCGAACGTCCGGGGATTTCTCCCACGCCAAAGGGGCCAGCCCCGAAAGCTGTGGCCAGCCCTCGGCGTCCACTGCCGCCGCTTCCACGGCACCACAGAGCCTGGGGCTGCGGGCTCGCCTGTGCCGCCTAGGCCCCGACGTACGAGGCCCGCTCGGGGGGCGTTTTTTTTGCCCGAAGCCGGCACGGGGCTTGCGAACGTCCGGGGATTTCTCCCACGCCAAAGGGGCCAGCCCCGAAAGCTGTGGCCAGCCCTCGGCGTCCACTGCCGCCGCTTCCACGGCACCACAGAGCCTGGGGCTGCGGGCTCGCCTGTGCCGCCTAGGCCCCGACGTACGAGGCCCGCTCGGGGGGCGTTTTTTTTGCCCGAAGCCGGCACGGGGCTTGCGAACGTCCGGGGATTTCTCCCACGCCAAGGGGGCCAGCCCCGAAAGCTGTGGCCAGCCCTCGGCGTCCACTGCCGCCGCTTCCACGGCACCACAGAGCCTGGGGCTGTGGACTCGCCTGTGCCGCCTAGGCCCCGACGTACGAGGCCCGCTCGGGGGGCGTTTTTTTGCCCGAAGCCGGCACGGGGCTTGCGAACGTCCGGGGATTTCTCCCACGCCAAAGGGGCCAGCCCCGAAAGCTGTGGCCAGCCCTCGGCGTCCACTGCCGCCGCTTCCACGGCACCACAGAGCCTGGGGCTGCGGGCTCGCCTGTGCCGCCTAGGCCCCGACGTACGAGGCCCGCTCGGGGGGCGTTTTTTTGCCCGAAGCCGGCACGGGGCTTGCGAACGTCCGGGGATTTCTCCCACGCCAAAGGGGCCAGCCCCGAAAGCTGTGGCCAGCCCTCGGCGTCCACTGCCGCCGCTTCCACGGCACCACAGAGCCTGGGGCTGCGGGCTCGCCTGTGCCGCCTAGGCCCCGACGTCCGAGGCCCCGCTCGGGGGGGGCGTTTTTTTGGCCCGAAGCCGGCACGGGGCTTGCGAACGTCCGGGGATTTCTCCCACGCCAAAGGGGCCAGCCCCGAAAGCTGTGGCCAGACCACGGCGTCCACTGCCGCCGCTTCCACGGCACCACAGAGCCTGGGGCTGCGGGCTCGCCTGTGCCGCCTAGGCCCCCGACGTACGAGGCCCGCTCGGGGGGCGTTTTTTTTGCCTCGAAGCCGGCACGGGGCTTGCGAACGTCCGGGGATTTCTCCCACGCCAAAGGGGCCAGCCCCGAAAGCTGTGGCCAGCCCCTCGGCATCCACTGCCGCCGCTTCCACGGCACCACAGAGCCTGGGGCTGCGGGCTCGCCTGTGCCGCCTAGGCCCCGACGTACGAGGCCCGCTCGGGGGGCGTTTTTTTTGCCCGAAGCCGGCACGGGGCTTGCGAACGTCCGGGGATTTCTCCCACGCCAAAGGGGCCAGCCCCGAAAGCTGTGGCCAGCCCTCGGCGTCCACTGCCGCCGCTTCCACGGCACCACAGAGCCTGGGGCTGCTGGGCTCGCCTGTGCCGCCTAGGCCCCGACGTACGAGGCCCGCTCGGGGGGCGTTTTTTTGCCCGAAGCCGGCACGGGGCTTGCGAACGTCCGGGGATTTCTCCCACGCCAAGGGGGCCAGCCCCGAAAGCTGTGGCCAGCCCTCGGCGTCCACTGCCGCCGCTTCCACGGCACCACAGAGCCTGGGGCTGTGGACTCGCCTGTGCCGCCTAGGCCCCGACGTACGAGGCCCGCTCGGGGGGCGTTTTTTTTGCCCGAAGCCGGCACGGGGCTTGCGAACGTCCGGGGATTTCTCCCCACACGCCAAAGGGGCCAGCCCCGAAAGCTGTGGCCAGCCCTCGGCGTCCACTGCCGCCGCTTCCACGGCACCACAGAGCCTGGGGCTGCGGGCTCGCCTGTGCCGCCTAGGCCCCGACGTACGAGGCCCGCTCGGGGGGCGTTTTTTTGCCCGAAGCCGGCACGGGGCTTGCGAACGTCCGGGGATTTCTCCCACGCCAAAGGGGCCAGCCCCGAAAGCTGTGGCCAGCCCTCGGCGTCCACTGCCGCCGCTTCCACGGCACCACAGAGCCTGGGGCTGCGGGCTCGCCTGTGCCGCCTGGGCCCCGACGTACGAGGCCCGCTCGGGGGGCGTTTTTTTTGCCCGAAGCCGGCACGGGGCTTGCGAACGTCCGGGGATTTCTCCCACGCCAAAGGGGCCAGCCCCGAAAGCTGTGGCCAGCCCTCGGCGTCCACTGCCGCCGCTTCCACGGCACCACAGAGCCTGGGGCTGCGGGCTCGCCTGTGCCGCCTAGGCCCCGACGTACGAGGCCCGCTCGGGGGGCGTTTTTTTGCCCGAAGCCGGCACGGGGCTTGCGAACGTCCGGGGATTTCTCCCACGCCAAAGGGGCCAGCCCCGAAAGCTGTGGCCAGCCCTCGGCGTCCACTGCCGCCGCTTCCACGGCACCACAGAGCCTGGGGCTGCGGGCTCGCCTGTGCCGCCTAGGCCCCGACGTACGAGGCCCGCTCGGGGGGCGTTTTTTTTGCCCGAAGCCGGCACGGGGCTTGCGAACGTCCGGGGATTTCTCCCACGCCAAAGGGGCCAGCCCCGAAAGCTGTGGCCAGCCCTCGGCGTCCACTGCCGCCGCTTCC
Organism: Pelecanus crispus; assembly: GCF_030463565.1. Classification (NCBI taxonomy): domain Eukaryota; kingdom Metazoa; phylum Chordata; class Aves; order Pelecaniformes; family Pelecanidae; genus Pelecanus; species Pelecanus crispus. Next base: position 85,840 of record NW_027461274.1, read on the forward strand.
ACGGCACCACAGAGCCTGGGGCTGCGGGCTCGCCTGTGCCGCCTAGGCCCCGACGTACGAGGCCCGCTCGGGGGGCGTTTTTTTGCCCGAAGCCGGCACGGGGCTTGCGAACGTCCGGGGATTTCTCCCACGCCAAAGGGGCCAGCCCCGAAAGCTGTGGCCAGCCCTCGGCGTCCACTGCCGCCGCTTCCACGGCACCACAGAGCCTGGGGCTGCGGGCTCGCCTGTGCCGCCGAGGCCCCGACGTACGAGGCCCGCTCGGGGGGCGTTTTTTTTGCCCGAAGCCGGCACGGGGCTTGCGAACGTCCGGGGATTTCTCCCACGCCAAAGGGGCCAGCCCCGAAAGCTGTGGCCAGCCCTCGGCGTCCACTGCCGCCGCTTCCACGGCACCACAGAGCCTGGGGCTGCGGGCTCGCCTGTGCCGCCGAGGCCCCGACGTACGAGGCCCGCTCGGGGGGCGTTTTTTTTGCCCGAAGCCGGCACGGGGCTTGCGAACGTCCGGGGATTTCTCCCACGCCAAAGGGGCCAGCCCCGAAAGCTGTGGCCAGCCCTCGGCGTCCACTGCCGCCGCTTCCACGGCACCACAGAGCCTGGGGCTGCGGGCTCGCCTGTGCCGCCTAGGCCCCGACGTACGAGGCCCGCTCGGGGGGCGTTTTTTTTGCCCGAAGCCGGCACGGGGCTTGCGAACGTCCGGGGATTTCTCCCACGCCAAAGGGGCCAGCCCCGAAAGCTGTGGCCAGCCCTCGGCGTCCACTGCCGCCGCTTCCACGGCACCACAGAGCCTGGGGCTGCGGGCTCGCCTGTGCCGCCTAGGCCCCGACGTACGAGGCCCGCTCGGGGGGCGTTTTTTTTGCCCGAAGCCGGCACGGGGCTTGCGAACGTCCGGGGATTTCTCCCACGCCAAAGGGGCCAGCCCCGAAAGCTGTGGCCAGACCACGGCGTCCACTGCCGCCGCTTCCACGGCACCACAGAGCCTGGGGCTGCGGGCTCGCCTGTGCCGCCTAGGCCCCGACGTACGAGGCCCGCTCGGGGGGCGTTTTTTTTGCCCGAAGCCGGCACGGGGCTTGCGAACGTCCGGGGATTTCTCCCACGCCAAAGGGGCCAGCCCCGAAAGCTGTGGCCAGCCCTCGGCATCCACTGCCGCCGCTTCCACGGCACCACAGAGCCTGGGGCTGCGGGCTCGCCTGTGCCGCCTAGGCCCCGACGTACGAGGCCCGCTCGGGGGGCGTTTTTTTTGCCCGAAGCCGGCACGGGGCTTGCGAACGTCCGGGGATTTCTCCCACGCCAAAGGGGCCAGCCCCGAAAGCTGTGGCCAGCCCTCGGCGTCCACTGCCGCCGCTTCCACGGCACCACAGAGCCTGGGGCTGCGGGCTCGCCTGTGCCGCCTAGGCCCCGACGTACGAGGCCCGCTCGGGGGGCGTTTTTTTGCCCGAAGCCGGCACGGGGCTTGCGAACGTCCGGGGATTTCTCCCACGCCAAGGGGGCCAGCCCCGAAAGCTGTGGCCAGCCCTCGGCGTCCACTGCCGCCGCTTCCACGGCACCACAGAGCCTGGGGCTGTGGACTCGCCTGTGCCGCCTAGGCCCCGACGTACGAGGCCCGCTCGGGGGGCGTTTTTTTGCCCGAAGCCGGCACGGGGCTTGCGAACGTCCGGGGATTTCTCCCACGCCAAAGGGGCCAGCCCCGAAAGCTGTGGCCAGCCCTCGGCGTCCACTGCCGCCGCTTCCACGGCACCACAGAGCCTGGGGCTGCGGGCTCGCCTGTGCCGCCTAGGCCCCGACGTACGAGGCCCGCTCGGGGGGCGTTTTTTTGCCCGAAGCCGGCACGGGGCTTGCGAACGTCCGGGGATTTCTCCCACGCCAAAGGGGCCAGCCCCGAAAGCTGTGGCCAGCCCTCGGCGTCCACTGCCGCCGCTTCCACGGCACCACAGAGCCTGGGGCTGCGGGCTCGCCTGTGCCGCCTGGGCCCCGACGTACGAGGCCCGCTCGGGGGGCGTTTTTTTGCCCGAAGCCGGCACGGGGCTTGCGAACGTCCGGGGATTTCTCCCACGCCAAAGGGGCCAGCCCCGAAAGCTGTGGCCAGCCCTCGGCGTCCACTGCCGCCGCTTCCACGGCACCACAGAGCCTGGGGCTGCGGGCTCGCCTGTGCCGCCTAGGCCCCGACGTACGAGGCCCGCTCGGGGGGCGTTTTTTTGCCCGAAGCCGGCACGGGGCTTGCGAACGTCCGGGGATTTCTCCCACGCCAAAGGGGCCAGCCCCGAAAGCTGTGGCCAGCCCTCGGCGTCCACTGCCGCCGCTTCCACGGCACCACAGAGCCTGGGGCTGCGGGCTCGCCTGTGCCGCCTAGGCCCCGACGTACGAGGCCCGCTCGGGGGGCGTTTTTTTTGCCCGAAGCCGGCACGGGGCTTGCGAACGTCCGGGGATTTCTCCCACGCCAAAGGGGCCAGCCCCGAAAGCTGTGGCCAGCCCTCGGCGTCCACTGCCGCCGCTTCCACGGCACCACAGAGCCTGGGGCTGCGGGCTCGCCTGTGCCGCCTAGGCCCCGACGTACGAGGCCCGCTCGGGGGGCGTTTTTTTGCCCGAAGCCGGCACGGGGCTTGCGAACGTCCGGGGATTTCTCCCACGCCAAAGGGGCCAGCCCCGAAAGCTGTGGCCAGCCCTCGGCGTCCACTGCCGCCGCTTCCACGGCACCACAGAGCCTGGGGCTGCGGGCTCGCCTGTGCCGCCGAGGCCCCGACGTACGAGGCCCGCTCGGGGGGCGTTTTTTTGCCCGAAGCCGGCACGGGGCTTGCGAACGTCCGGGGATTTCTCCCACGCCAAAGGGGCCAGCCCCGAAAGCTGTGGCCAGCCCTCGGCGTCCACTGCCGCCGCTTCCACGGCACCACAGAGCCTGGGGCTGCGGGCTCGCCTGTGCCGCCGAGGCCCCGACGTACGAGGCCCGCTCGGGGGGCGTTTTTTTGCCCGAAGCCGGCACGGGGCTTGCGAACGTCCGGGGATTTCTCCCACGCCAAAGGGGCCAGCCCCGAAAGCTGTGGCCAGCCCTCGGCGTCCACTGCCGCCGCTTCCACGGCACCACAGAGCCTGGGGCTGCGGGCTCGCCTGTGCCGCCTAGGCCCCGACGTACGAGGCCCGCTCGGGGGGCGTTTTTTTGCCCGAAGCCGGCACGGGGCTTGCGAACGTCCGGGGATTTCTCCCACGCCAAAGGGGCCAGCCCCGAAAGCTGTGGCCAGCCCTCGGCGTCCACTGCCGCCGCTTCCACGGCACCACAGAGCCTGGGGCTGCGGTACGAGGCCCGCTCGGGGGGCGTTTTTTTGCCCGAAGCCGGCACGGGGCTTGCGAACGTCCGGGGATTTCTCCCCACGCCAAAGGGGCCAGCCCCGAAAGCTGTGGCCAGCCCTCGGCGTCCACTGCCCGCCGCTTCCACGGCACCACAGAGCCTGGGGCTGCGGGCTCGCCTGTGCCGCCTAGGCCCCGACGTACGAGGCCCGCTCGGGGGGCGTTTTTTTGCCCGAAGCCGGCACGGGGCTTGCGAACGTCCGGGGATTTCTCCCACGCCAAAGGGGCCAGCCCCGAAAGCTGTGGCCAGCCCTCGGCGTCCACTGCCGCCGCTTCCACGGCACCACAGAGCCTGGGGCTGCGGGCTCGCCTGTGCCGCCGAGGCCCCGACGTCCGAGGCCCGCTCGGGGCCGTTTTTTGCCCGAAGCCGGCACGGGGCTTGCGAACGTCCGGCGATTTCTCCCACGCCAAGGGGGCCAGCCCCGAAAGCTGTGGCCAGCCTCGGCGCCCACTGGGGCCGCTTCCACGGCACCACAGAGCCTGGGCTGCGGTGTCACCGGTGCCGCCGAGGCCCCGACGTCCGAGGCCCGCTCGGGGCCGTTTTTTGCCCGAAGCCGGCACGGGGCTTGCGAACGTCCGGCGATTTCTCCCACGCCAAGGGGGCCAGCCCCTGAAAGCTGTGGCCGGCCCTCGGCGCCCACTGCCGCCGCTTCCACGGCACCACAGAGCCGGGGGCTGCGGTCTCACCGGTGCCACCGAGGCCCCGACGTCCGAGGCCCGCTCGGGGCCATTTTTTGCCCGAAGCCGGCACGGGGCTTGCGAACGTCCGGCCATTTCTCCCACGCCAAGGGGGCCAGCCCCGAAAGCTGTGGCCGGCCCTCGGCGCCCACTGCCGCCGCTTCCACGGCACCACAGAGCCTGGGGCTGCGGTGTCACCGGTGCCGCCGAGGCCCCGACGTCCGAGGCCCGCTCGGGGCCGTTTTTTGCCCGAAGCCGGCACGGGGCTTGCGAACGTCCGGCGATTTCTCCCACGCCAAGGGGCCAGCCCCGAAAGCTGTGGCCGGCCCTCGGCGCCCACTGCCGCCGCTTCCACGGCACCACAGAGCCTGGGGCTGCGGTGTCACCGGTGCCGCCGAGGCCCCGACGTCCGAGGCCCGCTCGGGGCCGTTTTTGCCCGAAGCCGGCACGGGGCTTGCGAACGTCCGGCGATTTCTCCCACGCCAAGGGGGCCAGCCCCGAAAGCTGTGGCCAGCCCTCGGCGCCCACTGCCGCCGCTTCCACGGCACCACAGAGCCTGGGGCTGCGGTGTCACCGGTGCCGCCGAGGCCCCGACGTCCGAGGCCCGCTCGGGGCCGTTTTTTGCCCGTAGCCGGCACGGGGCTTGCGAACGTCCGGCGATTTCTCCCACGCCAAGGGGGCCAGCCCCCAAAGCTGTGGCCAGCCTCGGCGTCCACTGCCGCCGCTTCCACGGCACCACAGAGCCTGGGGCTGCGGGCTCGCCTGTGCCGCCTAGGCCCCGACGTACGAGGCCCGCTCGGGGGGCGTTTTTTTGCCCGAAGCCGGCACGGGGCTTGCGAACGTCCGGGGATTTCTCCCACGCCAAAGGGGGCCAGCCCCGAAAGCTGTGGCCAGCCCTCGGCGTCCACTGCCGCCGCTTCCACGGCACCACAGAGCCTGGGGCTGCGGGCTCGCCTGTGCCGCCTAGGCCCCGACGTACGAGGCCCGCTCGGGGGGCGTTTTTTTGCCCGAAGCCGGCACGGGGCTTGCGAACGTCCGGGGATTTCTCCCACGCCAAAGGGGCCAGCCCCGAAAGCTGTGGCCAGCCCTCGGCATCCACTGCCGCCGCTTCCACGGCACCACAGAGCCTGGGGCTGCGGGCTCGCCTGTGCCGCCTAGGCCCCGACGTCCGAGGCCCGCTCGGGGGGCGTTTTTTTGCCCGTAAGCCGGCACGGGGCTTGCGAACGTCCGGGGATTTCTCCCACGCCAAAGGGGCCAGCCCCGAAAGCTGTGGCCAGCCCTCGGCGTCCACTGCCGCCGCTTCCACGGCACCACAGAGCCTGGGGCTGCGGGCTCGCCTGTGCCGCCTAGGCCCCGACGTACGAGGCCCGCTCGGGGGGCGTTTTTTTGCCCGAAGCCGGCACGGGGCTTGCGAACGTCCGGGGATTTCTCCCACGCCAAGGGGGCCAGCCCCGAAAGCTGTGGCCAGCCCTCGGCGTCCACTGCCGCCGCTTCCACGGCACCACAGAGCCTGGGGCTGTGGACTCGCCTGTGCCGCCTAGGCCCCGACGTACGAGGCCCGCTCGGGGGGCGTTTTTTTGCCCGAAGCCGGCACGGGGCTTGCGAACGTCCGGGGATTTCTCCCACGCCAAAGGGGCCAGCCCCGAAAGCTGTGGCCAGCCCTCGGCGTCCACTGCCGCCGCTTCCACGGCACCACAGAGCCTGGGGCTGCGGGCTCGCCTGTGCCGCCTAGGCCCCGACGTACGAGGCCCGCTCGGGGGGCGTTTTTTTGCCCGAAGCCGGCACGGGGCTTGCGAACGTCCGGGGATTTCTCCCACGCCAAAGGGGCCAGCCCCGAAAGCTGTGGCCAGCCCTCGGCGTCCACTGCCGCCGCTTCCACGGCACCACAGAGCCTGGGGCTGCGGGCTCGCCTGTGCCGCCGAGGCCCCGACGTACGAGGCCCGCTCGGGGGGCGTTTTTTTGCCCGAAGCCGGCACGGGGCTTGCGAACGTCCGGGGATTTCTCCCACGCCAAAGGGGCCAGCCCCGAAAGCTGTGGCCAGCCCTCGGCGTCCCTGCCGCCGCTTCCACGGCAACCACAGAGCCTGGGGCTGCGGGCTCGCCTGTGCCGCCGAGGCCCCGACGTACGAGGCCCGCTCGGGGGGCGTTTTTTTGCCCGAAGCCGGCACGGGGCTTGCGAACGTCCGGGGATTTCTCCCCACGCCAAAGGGGCCAGCCCCGAAAGCTGTGGCCAGCCCTCGGCGTCCACTGCCGCCGCTTCCACGGCACCACAGAGCCTGGGGCTGCGGGCTCGCCTGTGCCGCCTAGGCCCCGACGTACGAGGCCCGCTCGGGGGGCGTTTCTTTGCCCGAAGCCGGCACGGGGCTTGCGAACGTCCGGGGATTTCTCCCACGCCAAAGGGGCCAGCCCCGAAAGCTGTGGCCAGCCCTCGGCGTCACTGCCGCCGCTTCCACGGCACCACAGAGCCTGGGGCTGCGGGCTCGCCTGTGCCGCCTGGGCCCCGACGTACGAGGCCCGCTCGGGGGGCGTTTTTTTGCCCGAAGCCGGCACGGGGCTTGCGAACGTCCGGCTATTTCTCCCACGCCAAGGGGGCCAGCCCCGAAAGCTGTGGCCAGCCCTCGGCGTCCACTGCCGCCGCTTCCACGGCACACAGAGCCTGGGGCTGCGGGCTCGCCTGTGCCGCCTAGGCCCCGACGTACGAGGCCCGCTCGGGGGGCGTTTTTTTTGCCCGAAGCCGGCACGGGGCTTGCGA